>NC_052162.1:509231-671912 GCF_902713615.1 Scyliorhinus canicula
CATCAAAATACTTTGTTTGCCGTGAAGTGCGTTAAATATCTGCAGAGTGTGAAATCTGCTTCGTATTTTCACCAGCTTTTGGCTTTGTTTTGTTGTTGATGTTATTGGGTCTTCCAGCATGCGGGTGGAAGCAGAAACCTGAAATTATTCCCTCAAAATGCTGGACATCAATTGGAAATTTCTAATCTAAGATTTTTGTTTTTTTAACGGTATTAAGCTGCCTCATAGAAATGTAATTAAAAACAAATGACAAGGTGGACTTTAAGAAGGGCGTTAAAGGAGGAAGAATTTGGTGGAGAGTTTTAGGGAAAGCGTAGTGCCCTAGTAGTTGAAGGCAAGGCGGCCAATGGTGAAACAGATTTTGGGATGTGGAAGAGGCTAGAAACGGAGGAGCGCATAGGTCTTGAAGAATTGTGGGAGGGGAAAAGGTTACATGTGGGGATGGACAAGGTCATGGAGTCCCTGTTAAGTACATCTAACTATTATAAGATATATACAAGGGATATATGGCGACATTATAGCACAGTGGTTAGCATTGTTGTCCTAGCGGTAGGGTCCCAGGTTCGATTCCCGGCTTGGGTTGCTGTCTGTGCTGAATCTGCACGTTCTACCCGTGTCTGTGTGGGTTTCCTCCCAAAGTCCTGAAAGATGTGCTGTTGGGTGAATTGGTCATTCTGAATTCTCCCTCTGTGTACCCGAACAGGCGCCAGAATGTGGCGACCAAGGGCTTTTCACAGTAACTTCATTGCAATGTAAGCCTACTTGTAACAATAAAGATTATTATTATTATTATATATCTAGACTTCCAGAAAGCATTTGACAAGGTGCCGCATAAAAGACTTACGGTGAGATCGCAGGGCATTGGGCTGAGTACCAGATTGGATTGAGGATTGGCTGACGGACAGAAAGCAGAGGGTCGGGATAAATGGGTCCTTCTCTGGCTGGTGAACTGTAACTAGCGGGGGTGCTGCAGGGGTCAGTCCTCGGACCTCAATTGTTTACAATCTATAGAAATGATCTGCAAGCAGGGACAGGGTGTATCATAGCACAATTTGCAGTTGATACTAAAATAGGTGAGAAAGCAGGTAATGAAGAGCAGATGAAAATTTAACAGATGGACATAGATAGGCGAGGAGATTGGGCCACAATGTGGCAGATGCAGTTTAAGTGTGAGGTTAACCATTTTGGCCGAAAAAATAGAAATACAAATTATTATCCAAATGGAAAGCAGATGTATCTGGGCCGAGGGATCTGGGTGTCTTTGTTCATGAATCGCAGAAAGTCGGTATTGCAGGTACAGCATGTAATTAAAAAGGCAAATTGAATGTTAGTCTTTATTGCAAAAGACCTGAGTATACAAGTAGAGAAGTGTTGCTGCAATTGTATAGGATGTTGGTGAGACCACATCTGGAGAATTGTGTCCACTTACCAAAAGACAGCATGGTTTTGTGAAGGGGAGGCCATGCCTCACTAACTTTATTGTTTTCTTTTGCCTCACTAACTTTATTGTTTTCTTTTGAGGAGGTGACTAAGATGATTGATATGGGGAGGGCGGTGGATTTTGTTTACATGGACTTCAGTAAAGTCTTTGACAAGAAGACTGGTACAAAATGTGAAGTCACACAGGGTCGGAGGTGAGGTGGAAGATGGATACAGAACTGGCTCAGTCACAGAAGGCAAAGGGTAGCAGTAGAAGGGTGTTTTTCTGAATAGAAGGTTGTGACTAGTGGTGTTCCACAGGGATCTGTGCTTGGGTCTCTGTTGTTTGTAGTATACATAAACGATTTGGAGGAAAATGTAGCTGATCTGATTAGGAAGTTCGCGGATGACACCAAGGTTGGTGGAGTGGCAGTTAGTGATTTTTAAAACTTTTTTTCCCAATCAAGGAGCAGTGTAGCGTGGCCAATCCACCTTTCCTGCACATCTTTTGGTTGTGGGGGCGAGACCCACGCAGACACAGGGAGAATGTGCAAACTCCACACGGACAGTAACCCGGGGCTAGTATCGAATCCAGGACCTCCGCACTGTGAGGCAGCAGTGCCACCGTGCCCCACTCAGAGCCAGATAGTGTTGAGGATTGTCAGAGAATACAGAGGGACATAGGTTGGAGACTTGGGCAGGGAAATGGCAAATGGAGTTTAATCCAGACAAATGTGAGGTAATGCATATTGGTAGGTCTAACATAGAGGGGAAATATACAGTAAATGGCAAAACTCTCAGCAATATAGAAGGTTAGAGAGATCTGGGTGTATAGGTCCGCAGTTCTTTGGCAACACAAGTGGACACGGTAGTCAAGAAAGCATACAAAAATGCTTGCCTTCATTGGATGGGGCATTGGGTAGAAAACTGACAAGTCATGTTACAGTTGTATAGAACCTTGATAAGACCGCACTTGGAGCATGGTGCACAATTCTCATTCCCACACTAAGAGAAGGATGATGTGGAGATGCCAGCGTTGGACTGGGGTGAGCACAGTAAAAAGTCTTACAACTTCCACTGGAGAATAAAGAGGTAGGTTCCTATGTTTCTGGAACTCACCTCTTCATTCACTTGAGGAAGGAGCAGTGCTCCGAAAGCTAGTGATTCGAAACAAACCTGTTGGACTTTACCTTGGTGCTGTAAGACTTGTTACTGTACTAGAAGGTTATGGAGGCTTTGGAAAGGGTGCAGAGGAGGTATACCAGGATGTTGCCTGGTCTGGAGGGTGTTAACTATGGGTATAGAGGGATAAGGCACTAGGAAGTGCTGTGGGTTTTGGCAAAGGTTGGTATCATGACCGATCCAGACTTGGCGGGCTGAAAGGCCTGTTCCTGTGCTGTATTGTTCTTTTGGTCCCCCTATTTGAGGAAGGATGTGGAGGAATTGGAGGCAGCTCTAAGGAGGTTACCCAGATTGATTCCAGGGATGAAAGGGTTGACTTATGAGAAGAGATTGAACAGTTTGGGCTTGTACTCGCTGGAGTTCAGGAATGAGAGGGGATGTGATCGAGGTATATAATGTTCCCCCTTGTTGGGCAATCTAGAACGAGAGGTCACGGATCTAGGTTGAGAGGGGGTAATTTAGAACTGAGATGAGGAGGAACTACTTCTCGCAGAGGGTGGTGAATTTGCGGAACTTGCTGCCCCATAGTGCGGTGGAATCTGAATCATTAAATGGTTTCAAGAAGGAGATAGATATATTTCTGATATACTGCCAGACCCACTGAGCTTTCCTAGCATTTTCTGTTTTTATTTCAGATAAGTGCCGGAACTGTAAAATCATTCATTTGGGAACAACTTATGTACTGTGTGTATTTCTGGTCACCTTGTTACAGAAAGGATGGAATTGCAATAGAGAGGGTACAGAGGAGATTTGCATTAGAGGGTGCACAGAGGAGATTTACGAAGATGTTGCCAAGACCGGAAAATTGCGGCTGTGAGGAGATATTGGATAAACTGGGATTGTTCTCCTTGGGACAGAAGAGCCTGAGGGGAGATCTGATTGAGATGCACAAAATTGTGAGGGGGACTGGATAGGGTGGATGGGAAGGACCTATTTACTTCAGTGGCGATGTCTGTGACTAGGGGGGCATAAGTTTAAAGGGGTGGCATGGTGGCACAGTGGTTAGCACTGCTACCTTACAGCACCAGGGCGGCACAGTGGTTAACACTACTGCCTCACAGCACCAGGGACCTGGGTTCAATTCTGACCTCGGGTTACTCTCTGTGCGGAGTCTGAACGTTCTCCCCGTGTGTCTGTGGGTTTCCTCCGGGTGCTCCGGTTTCCTCCCACAGTCCAAACATGTGCAGGTTAAGTTGACTGGCTGTGCTAAATTGCCCCTTAGTATTAGGTTGGGTTGTGTGGATAGGTGGGGGAGTGGGCTGCAGTAGGGTGCTCTTTCAGAGGGTCAGTGCAGACTTGATGGACTGAATGGCATCCTGCTCTGTAGGGAATCCATGATTCACACTGCAAACCTGACTGATGATTCTTAACAGAACCAGGATTGTTTAGCAATTGTTCAATCGTGGAATTAGACTATAAGACATTAGGCCACCTATCTATCTCTGTCTTAAAGAGGCTCTGTGATTTGGCCTTCACAGCCTTCTGCGGGAAAGAGTTCCACAGATTCACCACCCTCTGGCCGAAGAAATTCCTCCTCATATCTGTTTTGAAGGAGTGTCCCTTTAGTCTGAGATATTGTCCTCTGCTTCTAGTTTGTCCTACAAGTCTCCACGTCCACTCTATCCAGGCTTCGCAGTATCCTGTAAGTTTCAATATGATCCCACATCCTTCTGAACTCCCAACGAGTACAGACCCAGAGTCCTCAACCGTTCCTCATACGACAAGCTCTTCATTCCAGGGATCATTCTTGTGAACCTTCCTTGGACCCTTTCCAAGGCCAGCACATCCTTCTTTAGATACGGGGCCCAAAACTGCTCACAATACTCCAAATGGGGTCTGACCAGAGCCTTATACAGTCTCAGAAGTACATCCCTCTTGACATGAATGCTAACATTGCATTTGCCTTCCTAACTGCCGACTGAACCTGCACGTTAGCACTTCTTGCTTCTGATTTCTTAAGAATTTCCCCATTTAGAAAATAGTCTATCCCTCCATTTCTCCTTCCAAAGTGCATAACCTCACACTTTTTCACATTGTATTTCATCTGCCACTTCATTGCCCACTCTCCTAGCCTGTCCAAATCCTTCTGCAGCCCGCCAGCTTCCTCAATAATACCTGTCCCTCTACAGATCTTTGTATCATCTGCAAACTTAGCAACAGTGCCTTCAGTTCCTTCCTCCAGATCATTAATGTATATTCTGGGAAGTTATGGTCCCATTAAATCTAATGTTGGACATTATATTTCAGGTTTTGCAAGGATGGGCTGGTTGGGTACAGTCAGTACTTCACCTGTTGCGAACATACCTGGCATCACACCGCACTGAAATTCATATACCACATTACTCGCTCGTGTGATAGGCAGAACGTCTCACATTCTTCCCATGCAATATAGATTGTTCTTCCCTTTATTATTCACATTTTTATAAATTCTGTTCTATTGTGTGCAAGGCGAAAATCCTCAACAGCATTTCTCTTTTTCAGCAACACTCCAGTCCTGTGCCTCCAAATGACGACGGGATGTTTCAATCTGCATCGGAATTCAATGCTTTGTTCATTCTCTGGGTGACTAATCAATGTGTATTTTTAGACAGATTCACTCCTCTCACTCACTGCCTATTATTTGGCTGTGAGTAGTGTGGGTAAACTGGGATTAATTTTGGAGCAGAGAAAATTAAAAAGAAAAGGTGATCAAAATCATAAAGTTTTTATAAAGTAACTGAGGAGAATCTGTTTTCGTTGTTGGAGAGGACATAGATTTAAGCTAATTGTAGAAAAAACAAAAGCTTTTATTTTCTGCAGTGAGTTGTGATCTGGAATGTGGAGGAAGCAGATTTGGTCGGCAATTCAATAAATATTTGAAAGAGAATTTCAGGGCTGTGGGGAAAGAATAATAGAGCCAGTACAGCTCAATGGGCCAAATGGCCTTCCTGTACGCTGTATCATTCTATTAATCTATATTTTCCAGTGGTGGATGAGGGAGCAAACAGCAAATGACTGTGGGATGACCATCTTTGTTGCTTTTATTCTCAATGTAAAGTATAGTTCAGAATAATGTGCGATCTTAAGGCCATTTTTGAACTTTCAGATGTTTGTAAGTAGCAGTGCATCACTTTCTTTTGTGATGTCAGAGCTGCCAAATTGCTGTATTGTTATGTAGCAGCCGCTCGCTTTCACGCAGTTCACCATCCTTCACTGGAGGAAGATGCTGTAAAAGTGCTTCAAAGGCTTGTCAGGAAGATGAAAACTGAGCGACAAAGGGAGTGAGTT
The DNA here is from genome assembly GCF_902713615.1 of Scyliorhinus canicula. Classification (NCBI taxonomy): domain Eukaryota; kingdom Metazoa; phylum Chordata; class Chondrichthyes; order Carcharhiniformes; family Scyliorhinidae; genus Scyliorhinus; species Scyliorhinus canicula. Next base: position 515,100 of record NC_052162.1, read on the forward strand.
CCTAATTAGTTTTGTCAAAGCAGTGGACGTGGGGACGTGGCCTTGAAGTGAGCCATGTGAACAGGGATTGAGGGCAGAGGGTTTAAGGAGGGAATTCCAGAGCTTCGGGGCAGGCATAGGCACCAATGGTGGCGTGTTTAAAATTGGGGATGCTGAAGAGGAGAATCAATGATATGCAGTTAACTCCGAGTTGTGGGCTGGAGGGGTTTAGAGATAGGGAGGGGCAATGCCAGAGAGTCATAGATGTTTACAGCATGAAACTGGCCCTTCAGCCCAGCTTGTCCATGCCTTCCAGTTTTTACCACAAAGTTAGTCCCATTTGCGCCATATCTCTCTGTACCCATCTTTCCCATATAACTGTCTACATGATTTTTAAAAGACAAATTGTACCTGACTCTACCACTGCCTCTGGCAGCTTGTTCCAGACACTCACCACCCTGTGTGTGAAAACATTGCCCCTCTGGACACTTTCGTATCTCTCACCGTAACCTTATGCCCATTAGTTCTATCCATCCAGCCCCCTCGGAGTGAACTGGTAGTTATCACTTATTGGATCCCACACTAACACCCCCTCCAACACTATGTGCTGCCTCCGCTGACCCCGCACCCTCAGGGCTGCCACAGGGCTCGTGGAACATAGAACATTACGGCACAGTAAAGGCCCTTCGGCCCACGATGTTGCGCCGTCCTGTGAAACCCCTCTAAAGTCCCTCTACACTATTGCCTTATCGTCCATATGCCTATACAATGACCATTTGAATGCGTTTAGTGTTGGCGAGTCCACTACTGTTGCAGGCAGGGCATCCCACGCCCTTACTACTCTCCGAGTAAAGAACCTACCCCTGACATCTGTCCTATATCTATCTCCCCTCAATTTAAAGCTATGTCCCCTCGTGCTGGGCATCACCATCCGAGGAAAAAGGCTCTCGATGTCCACCCTATCTAATCCTCTGATCATCTTGTATGCCTCAATTAAGTCCCCTCTTAACCTTCTTCTCTCTAACGAAAACAGCCTCAAGTCCTTCAGTCTTTCCTCATATGATCTTCCCTCCATACCAGGCAACATTCTTGTAAATCTCCTCTGTACCCTTTCCAATGCTTCCACATCCTTCCTATAATGTGGCGACCAGAACTGCACACAATACTCCAAATGCGGCCGCACCAGAGTTTTCTACAACTGCAACATGACCTCATGGCTCCGAAACTCAATTCCTCTACCAATAAAAGCTAACACACCGTACGCCTTCTTAACAGCCCTCTCAACCTGGGTGGCAACTTTCAGGGATCTATGGACATGTACACCGAGATCTCTCTGCTCGTCCACACTACCAATAATCTTGCCATTAGCCCAGTACTCTGCCTTTCTGTTATTCCTTCCAAAATGAATCACCTCACACTTTTCTGCATTAACCTCCATTTGCCACCTGTCAGCCCAGCTCTGCAGCTTATCTATGTCCCTCTGTAACTTATAACATCCTTCTGCACTGTCCACAACTCCACCGACTTTAGTGTCATCTGCAAATTTACTCACCCATCCTTCTGCGCCCTCCTCCAGGTCATTTATAAAAATGACAAACAGCAACGGCCCCAAAACAGATCCTTGTGGCACACCACTAGTAACTGGACACCAGTCAGAGCATTTCCCATCAACCACCACTCGTTGTCTTCTATCAGCTAGCCAATTTCTGATCCAAACTGCTAAATCACCCTGAATCCCATGCCTCTGTATTTTCTGCAATAGCCTACTGTGGGGAACCTTATCAAACGCTTTACTGAAATCCATATACACCACATCAACTGCTTTACCCTCATCCACCTGTTTGGTCACCTTCTCGAAGAACTCAATGAGGTTTGTGAGGCACGACCTACCCTTCACAAAACCATGTTGACTATCTCTAATCAAATTATTCCTTTCCAGATGATTATACATCCTATCTCTTGTAAACCTTTCCAAGACTTTTCCCACAACAGAAGTAAGGCTCACTGGTCTATAGTTACCGGGGTTATCTCTACTCCCCTTGTACAAGGGGACAACATTTGCTATCCTCCAGTCCTCTACCACTATTCCTGTAGACAAAGATGACTTAAAGATCAAAGCCAAAGGCTCAGCAATCTCCTCCCTAGCTTCCCAGAGTATCCTAGGATGAATCCCATCCGGCCCAGGGGACTTATCTATTTTCACACTTTCCAGAATCGCTAACACCTCCTCCTTATGAACCTCAAGCCCTTCTAGTCTAGTAGCCTGTATCTCAGTATTCTCCTCGACAACTTTGTCTTTTTTCTGTGTGAATATTGATGAAAAATACTCATTTAGCACCTCTCCTATCTCCTCGGACTCTACGCACTACTTCCCACTACTGTCCTTGACTGGCCCTACTCTTACCTTAGTCATTCTTTTATTCCTGACATACCTATAGAAAGCTTTAGGGTTATCCTTGATCCTACCTGCCAAAGACTTCTCATGTCCTCGCTTGGCTCTTCTTAGCTCTCTCTTTAGAGCCTTCCTAGCTAACTTGTAACTCTCAAGCGACCGAACTGAACCACCATGTCTCATCTTTACATAAGCCTCCTTCTTCATCTTGACAAGTGTTTCAACTGCTTTAGTAACCCATGGTTCCCTCACTCAACCACTTCCTCCCTGCCTAACAGGTACATACTTGTCAAGGACACGCAGTAGCTGTTCCTTGAACATGCTCCACATTTCCATTGTGTCCATCCCCTGCAGTTTTCCTCTCCAGGCGATGCATCCTAAGTCTTGCCTCATCGCATCATAATTGCCTTTCCCCCAGCAATAACTCTTGCCCTGCGGTTTATACCTATCCCTTTCCATCGCTAAAGTAAACGTAATCGAATTGTGATCACTATCACCAAAATGCTCACCTACCTCCAAATCTAACACCTGTCCTGGTTCATTACCCAGTACCAAATCCAATGTGGCTTCGCCTCTTGTTGGCCTATCTACATACTGCATCAGGAAACCCTCCTGCACACATTGGACAAAAACGGATCCATCTAAAGTACTTGAACTATAGTGTTTCCAGTCAATATTTGGAAAGTTAAAGTCCCCCATAACAACTACCCTGTTATTTTCGCTCCTATCCAGAATCATCTTTGCAATCCTTTCCTCTACATCTCTGGAACTTTTCGGAGGCCTATAGAAAACTCCCAACAGGGTGACCTCTCCTTTCCTGTTTCTAACCTCAGTCCATACTACCTCAGTATTCGAGTCCTCATCAAATGTCCCCTCAGCCACCGTAATACTGTCCTTAACTAACAATGCCACCCCTCCCCCTCTCTTCCCTGAACTTACTGAAATATCTAAACCCCGGCACCTGCAACAACCATTCCTCGCCCTTCTCTATCCACGTCTCCGAAATGGCCACAACATCGAAGTCCCAGATACTAACCCATGCCGCAAGCTCACCCACCTTATTCCGGATGCTCCTGGCATTGAAGTAGACACACTTTAGACCACCTTCCTTCCTGCCGGTACACTCCTGCAACTTTGAAACCTTACTCATGACCTCACTACTCTCAGCTTCTTGTGTACTGGAGCAACAATTCAGGTTCCCAATTCTCTGCTGAACTAGTACCGAGCCGGCAACAATGGCAACGGTGCCGTTAACAATGCCCCCAGACTCGTGTCCTTACATAATGCCGCCTTCACCCGCTCCCATACTGACCTCTACCCACTTGCTAACCATTGCATTCGCCGCCCAGTAGTAATTCATTAAATTTCGAAGAGCCCACCCCTCCACTCCAGCAGCACCGTAGCACCTTTACCCATGGCGTTTTACCGCACAGTAGCACCTTTACCCGTGGCGTTTTACCGCACCGTGGCACCTTTACCCATGGTGTTTTACCGCACAGTAGCACCTTTACCCGTGGCGTTTTACCGCACAGTAGCACCTTCACCCGTGGCGTTTTACCGCACCGTAGCACCTTTACCCGTGGCGTTTTACCGCACAGTAGCACCTTTACCCATGGCGTTTTACCGCACAGTAGCACCTTTACCCGTGGCGTTTTACCGCACAGTAGCACCTTTACCCGTGGCGTTTTACCGCACAGTAGCACCTTTACCCATGGCGTTTTACCGCACAGTAGCGCCTTTACCCGTGGCGTTTTACCGCACCGTAGCACCTTTACCCGTGGCGTTTTACCGCACAGTAGCGCCTTTACCCGTGGTGTTTTACCGCACAGTAGCACCTTTACCCGTGGCGTTTTACCGCACCGTAGCACCTTTACCCGTGGCGTTTTACCGCACAGTAGCACCTTTACCCATGGCGTTTTACCGCACAGTAGCACCTTTACCCGTGGCGTTTTACCGCACAGTAGCACCTTTACCCGTGGTGTTTTACCGCACCGTAGCACCTTTACCCATGGCGTTTTACTGCACAGTAGCACCTTTACCCGTGGTATTTTACCGCACAGTAGCACCTTTACCCGTGGTGTTTTACCGCACAGTAGCACCTTTACCCGTGGTATTTTACCGCACAGTAGCACCTTTACCCGTGGTGTTTTACCGCACAGTAGCACCTTTACCCGTGGTATTTTACCGCACAGTAGCACCTTTACCCGTGGCGTTTTACCGCACAGTAGCACCTTTACCCATGGCGTTTTACTGCACAGTAGCACCTTTACCCGTGGTATTTACCGCACAGTAGCACCTTTACCCGTGGTATTTTACCGCACCGTAGCACCTTTACCCGTGGTGTTTTACCGCACAGTAGCACCTTTACCCGTGGCGTTTTACCGTACAGTAGCACCTTTACCCGTGGCATTTTACCGCACAGTAGCACCTTTACCCGTGGCGTTTTACCGCACAGTAGCACCTTTACCCGTGGCGTTTTACCGTACAGTAGCACCTTTACCCGTGGTGTTTTACCGCACCGTAGCACCTTTACCCGTGGCGTTTTACCGCACCGTAGCACCTTTACCCGTGGCTTTTTACCGCACCGTAGCACCTTTACCCGTGGCGTTTTACTGCACAGTAGCACCTTTACCCGTGGCGTTTTACCGTACAGTAGCACCTTTACCCGTGGCGTTTTACTGCACAGTAGCACCTTTACCCGTGGCGTTTTACCGCACAGTAGCACCTTTACCCGTGGCGTTTTACCGTACAGTAGCACCTTTACCCGTGGTGTTTTACCGCACCGTGGCACCTTTACCCGTGGTGTTTTACCGCACAGTAGCACCTTTACCCGTGGCGCTTTACCGCACAGTAGCACCTTTACCCGTGGTGTTTTACCGCACAGTAGCACCTTTACCCGTGGTGTTTTACCACACAGTAGCACCTTTACCCGTGGTATTTTACCGCACAGTAGCACCTTTACCCGTGGCATTTTACCGCACAGTAGCACCTTTACCCGTGGCGTTTTACCGTACAGTAGCACCTTTACCCGTGGCGTTTTACCGCACAGTAGCACCTTTACCCGTGGCGTTTTACCGCACAGTAGCACCTTTACCCGTGGCGTTTTACCGCACAGTAGCACCTTACCCGTGGCGTTTTACCGTACAGTAGCACCTTTACCCGTGGCGTTTTACCGTACAGTAGCACCTTTACCCGTGGCGTTTTACCGCACAGTAGCACCTTTACCCGTGGTGTTTTACCGCACAGTAGCGCCTTTACCCATGGTGTTTTACCGCACAGTAGCACCTTTACCCGTGGTGTTTTACCGCACAGTAGCACCTTTACCCGTGGTGTTTTACCGCACAGTAGCACCTTTACCCGTGGCGTTTTACCGCACAGTAGCACCTTTACCCGTGGTGTTTTACCTTACAGTAGCACCTTTACCCGTGGTATTTTACCGCACAGTAGCACCTTTACCCGTGGTGTTTTACCGCACCGTGGCACTTTTACCCGTGGTGTTTTACCACACAGTAGCACCTTTACCCGTGGTGTTTTACCGCACAGTAGCACCTTTACCCGTGGTGTTTTACCGCACAGTAGCACCTTTACCCTTGGCGTTTTACCGCACAGTAGCACCTTTACCCGTGGTGTTTTACCGCACAGTAGCACCTTTACCCGTGGTGTTTTACCGCACAGTAGCACCTTTACACGTGGCGTTTTACCGCACCGTAGCACCTTTACCCGTGGCGTTTTACCGCACCGTGGCACCTTTACCCATGGTGTTTTACCGCACAGTAGCACCTTTACACGTGGTGTTTTACCGCACAGTAGCACCTTTACCCCGTGGCGTTTTACCGCACCGTAGCACCTTTACCCGTGGCGTTTTACCGCACCGTGGCACCTTTACCCATGGTGTTTTACCGCACAGTAGCACCTTTACACGTGGTGTTTTACCGCACAGTAGCACCTTTACACGTGGCGTTTTACCGCACAGTAGCAAAGAAGGCAAAGCCTGGTTGGGAGGGGTCTCTGACAATGCTGTCTGCCTTCCTGAGGCAGTGGGAGGGAGACCGAATCAATGGGAGGGAGGCAACCTTGTGTGATGCGTTGGGCTGAAACTCTGCAGTTTCTTGAGATCTTGGACTGAGCAGTGCCATACCAGGCATGAGGACTTAGCCAAGGTGGTAGAGCTGCTCAAAATGGGGAGTGACCCCATGGAGCAGAGGCTTGAATCCCAGGGCCAGGCGATCCAGAAAGTGGAGGAGGCGGTGGGGGAGTACGAGGAGCAGCTTGCATTGTTAGTGGCTGAGATGGGAGTGATGCGGGAGACACAAAAGCGGCTGAAGGAGAAGGTGGTGGATCTGGAGAACTGCCCCAGGAGACAAAACCTGCGGATTGTGGGGATACCCGGAGGCATTGAAGGAGCGAATGCCGGCAAGTGTGTGACCAAGGTGTTGAAAAGATTGATGAGGGAGGGAGCCTCCTACTGGCCCCTGGAGGTCGACCGAGCGCACAGGGCGCTGATGAGGCCACAGGCGGGCGAGCCGCCGAGGGCGATGGTGGTGCGGCTGCACCGTTTCTTGGACAAGGAGAAGATTCTGCGATGGGATCCCGATCCCGAACCTGGGATGGGAAGGAGCTGTGGGTGTACCAGGACCTGGGTGCAGAACTGGTAAAGAGGAGGGCCGGGTTCAATCGGGTCAAGACTGCCCTCTAAGAAGGGGGTGATGTTTGGGGTGTTGTACATGGCCTGTTTCTGGGTGATTTTCCAGAACCGGGAATATTATTTTGGAACGACAGAATTTTTGAGAGTGAGAATTCAGTATTCTCAACTGATATGGGAATTGAACCCACGCTGGCCTTCGTGGCCTTGTTCTGCATCACAAACCAGCTGTCTCTCCCACTGAGCTAAACCAGCTAAATCACACTCAGATTATTTCTGATTGGCTTCTGTTTCATTTTAGTGACAACTCTCAGGTTTTTCAACCAGATGTCCTGCGCAATCGGAGGAACAGCACCACTGTCATGAACCGGCATAGTCAGGTAAGAACGACTTGTGTGTGCATGTGCTCGCTTTTTAAAAAAATAATTTTTATTCAAGTTTTTCAATAACAAATGTTCTCCCCACAATTTAAAACAAACAAGGCGTGTTTCCACACCAACACAAGAAAATAACTCACCCCCCCCAAAATAAATATTAACAAAAACCAACAGCAATACAAGAAAGAAGAAAATAACAACATAGCAAACCCACCGCCGCAAAAACAAACCACCTAACCCCCCCAAACCCCCCCAACCATCCCCAACCCCCCCCAACCATCCCAAACACCCCCCAACCATCCCCAACCCCCCCCCCAACCATCCCAAACACCCCCAACCATCCCCAACCCCCCCAACCATCCCAAACCCCCCCAACCATCCCAAACCCCCCAACCACCCCAAACCCCCCCAACCATCCCAAACCCCCCCCCCAACCATCCCCAACCCCCCCCAACCATCCCAAACCCCCCCCCCAACCATCCCCAACCCCCCCCCCCAACCATCCCAAACACCCCCAACCATCCCCAACCCCCCCAACCATCCCAAACCCCCCCAACCATCCCAAACCCCCCCAACCATCCCAAACCCCCCCAACCATCCCAAACCCCCCCCCAACCATCCCCAACCCCCCCCCCAAACCATCCCCCCAACCATCCCCAAACCCCCCCCAACCATCCCCAAACCCCCCCTAACCATCCCAACCCCCCCCCAACCATCCCAAACCCCCCCAACCATCCCCAACCCCCCCCAACCATCCCAAACCCCCCCCCAACCATCCCAAACCCCCCCAACCATCCCCAACCCCCCCCCAACCATCCCTAACCATCCCCAAACCCCCCCAACCATCCCCAACCCCCCCCAACCATCTCAAACCCCCCCAAACCATCCCAAACCCCCCCTAACCATCCCCAAACCCCCCCAACCATCCTCAAACCCCCCAACCATCCCCAAACCCCCCCCCAACCATCCCCAAACCCCCCCAACCATCCCCAACCCCCCCAACCATCCCCAACCCCCCCAACCATCCCCAACCCCCCCCAACCATCCCAAACCCCCCCAACCATCCCAACCCCCCCCCAACCATCCCCAACCCCCCCCTAACCATCCCCAAACCCCCCAACCATCCCAAACCCCCCCCAACCATCCCCAACCCCCCCAACCATCCCCAAACCCCCCCCAACCATCCCCAAACCCCCCCCACCATCCCCAACCCCCCCCCAACCATCCCCAAACCCCCCCCCAACCATCCCCAAACCCCCCCGAACCATCCCCAAACCCCCCCGAACCATCCCCAAACCCCCCCAACCATCCCAAACCCCCCTAACTATCCCCAACCCCCCCTAACCATCCCCAAACCCCCCCCCAACCCCCCCCAACCCCCCTAACCATCCCCAAACCCCCCCAACCATCCCCAACCCCCCCAACCATCCCCAAACCCCCCCTAACCATCCCAAACCCCCCCTAACCATCCCAAACCCCCCCAACCATCCCCCAAACCCCCCCCAACCATCCCCCAAACCCCCCCAACCATCCCCCAAACCCCCCCCAACCATCCCCCAAACCCCCCCCAACCATCCCCCAAACCCCCCCCAACCATCCCCCAAACACCCCCCAACCATCCCCCAAACACCCCCCAACCATCCCCCAAACACCCCCCAACCATCCCCCAAACCCCCCCAACCATCCCAAACCCCCCCCAACCATCCCAAACCCCCCCCAACCATCCCCCAAACCCCCCCAACCATCCCAAACCCCCCCCCAACCATCCCAAACCCCCCCCCCCCAACCATCCCCCAAACCCCCCCCCCACCATCCCCCAAACCCCCCTAACCATCCCCCAAACCCCCCCCCACCCATCCCCCAAACCCCCCCCACCATCCCAAACCCCCCAACCATCCCCACCCCCCCCAACCATCCCCAAACCATCCCCCAAACCCCCCCCCCAACCATCCCAAACCCCCCAACCATCCCCAACCATCCCCAAACCCCCCCCCCCTAACCATCCCCAAACCCCCCCCCCCCCCCCCCAGATTGCTGCTGAGACCGACCACTCTCTACCCCTTCGCCAGGAAGTCGAGAAAGGGCTGCCACCGCCGAAAGAACCCCTGTACCGACCCCCTCAGGGCAAACTTCATCCTCTCCAACTTGATAAACCCAGCCATGTCATTGACCCAGGCCTCCGAACTCGGGGGGCCGCGTGTCCCTCCACTGTAACAGAATCCTGCGCCGGGCTACTAGAGACGCAAAGGCCAGAATGCCGGCCTCTCTCGCCTCCTGCACTCCCGGCTCCGAAGCTACCCCAAAGATCGCGAGCCCCCAGCCCGGCCTGACCCTAGACCCAACCACTTCCGACAAAGTCCCCGCCACCCCTTTCCAAAACCCCTCCAAGGCCGGACAAGCCCAGAACATATGGGTGTGGTTCGCCGGGCCTCCCGAAACCTCCCGCACCTGTCTTCCCCTCCGAAGAACCGGCTCATCCTGGCCCCTGTCATGTGAGCCCTATGCAGCACCTTCAGCTGAATTAGGCTGAGCCGTGCGCAAGAAGAGGACGAGTTCACCCTCTCCAGGGCGTCGGATGGAGAGGTGGGTTCCAGATGTTCTGGTTTATACCTCTCCATTCCCCTGAGGAAGGAGCAGTGCTCCGAAAGCTAGTGTTTGAAACAAACCTGTTGGACTTTAACCTGGTGTCAGACTTCCTACTGCAGTCAGAGATAGGGAATGGCGGAGAAGCAGAGCAGACTGACTAATCACAAAGAGGGAGAGGTGGACAACAGACTGACCAATCAGAGAGAGGAAGAGACTAAGTGCCAGGGAAGCTGACCAATCAGACAGAGGGAGAGGCCGAGAGGCGGGGCAGACTGTCCAATCAGAGAGAGGGAGGCTGAGGGATAGAAATAGAAACTAGGAGCAGGAGGAGGCCATTCAGCCCTTCGAGCCTGCTCTCCAATCATTATGATCATGGCTGACCATCAAGGTCAATACCCTGATCCTGCCTCCCCCCCCCCCCCCCCCCCCCCCCCCCCCCCAATATCCCTCGATCCCTTTAGCCCCAAGAGCTGTATCTAATTCCTCTTGAAATTACACAACGTTTTGGCCTCAACTACTTTCTGTGGTAGTGAATTCCACAGATTCCCCGCTCTCTGGGTGGAGACATTTCTCCTCACCTCAGTCCTAAAAGGTTTACCCCTTATCCTCAAACTATGACCCCTAGTTCTGGACTCCCCCGCCATCAGGAACATTCTTTCTGAATCTACCCTGTCTAATCCTGTCGGAATTTTGTTAGTTTCTCTGAGATCCCCTCTCACTCTTCTAAACTCCAATGAATATAATCCTAACCGATTTAGTCTCTCCTCATATGACAGTCCCGCCATCCCAGGAATCAGCCTGGTAAACCTTCGCTGCACTCCCTCCATACAAAGAACATCCTTCCTCAGATATGGACACCAAAACTGCCCACAATACTCCAGGTGTGGCCCTGTTTAATTGCAGCCAGACATCCCTGCTCCTGTACTCGAATCCTCTCCTTATGAAGGCCAACATACCATTTGCCTTCTTTACCGCCTGATGCACCTGCATGTTTACTTTCAGCGACTGGTACGAGGACACCGAAGTCTCGTTGCACATTCCTCTCTCCTAATTTATGATCAATCAGATAATAGTCTGCCTTCTCGTTTTTGATCGCCAACCAGAGAAACACCCATTAATCTCCACTCTTTGCTTTCTATTAATTAACCAATCCTCTATCCATGCTACTACTTTATCTTTAATGCCATGCATCTTTATCTTATGCACCCTTATTGCTGCTTTGTGGGGGGGGGAAGATGATCGTCCTCACATTCTCATACCCAAAACCTTAAATCTGGGGCCCTAGCATAGAGTCAGAGTTTTACAGCACGGGAAGAGGCCCGATGGCTCATCGTGTCCATGCCAGCCATCAAGCACCTATCTACTCATTTGATTCTCAGACACTTGGTCTGTAGCCTTGTCTGCAATGGCATTTCAAGTGCCGATCTAAATACTTCTTAAATATTGTGAGGGTTCCTGCCCCTACCACCTTTTCAGGCAGTGAGTTCCAGATTCCAACCGCCCTCTGAATGAAAAGCTTTTTCTTCACATAGACCTTCTGCCCATTACCTTAAATCTATGAGCCCTAGCTATTGGCCCCTCTACTCAGGGGAAATGTTCTTTCCTGTCCACTCTACCTTATACCCCTCAGAATTTTGTACACCTCAATCAGGTCCCCCTCCGCCTTCTCTGCTCCAAGAAAAACAACCCCAGCCTATTCAGTCTGTCTTGATAGCTGGCACGCTCCAACCAGTCAACATGCTGGTGAATCTCCTCTGTACCCTTTACAGTGCAATCACTGGTGAATCTCCTCTGTACCCTTTACAGTGCAATCACTGGTGAATCTCCTCTGTACCCTTTACAGTGCAATCACTGGTGAATCTCCTCTGTACCCTTTACAGTGCAATCACTGGTGAATCTCCTCTGTACCCTTTACAGTGCAATCACTGGTGAATCTCCTCTGTACCCTTTACAGTGCAATCACTGGTGAATCTCCTCTGTACCCGTTACAGTGCAATCACTGGTGAATCTCCTCTGTACCCTTTACAGTGCAATCACTGGTGAATCTCCTCTGTACCCTTTATTGTGCCATCACTGGTGAATCTCCTCTGTACCCTTTACAGTGCAATCACTTTCTGTAGTTGGTGACCAGAGATGCATTCAGTAATGCAGCTGGGACCTAACCAGCGTTTTATGCAGCTCCAGAATAACCTCCCTACTCTTACATTCAATGCCTTGGTTATTAAAGGCAAGAATCCCATAGGCATCCTTGACCACCTTATCTACCTGTCCTGTCTTCAGGGATTTATTGACATACATGCTCAGGTTCCTTGGATCCACTGTGCTTCCTAGGATCCTACGATCCTATCACTCATTGTATGTTCCCATGCCTTATTAGTGCTCTGAAATGCATTTACTCACACTTCTCAGGGTTAAATTCCATTTCCACTGTTCTGCCCGCCTGACCAATTACTTATTGAAAGTAATCCAAAACTTTCCTCCTCACTATTCACCACACCACCAATGTTTGTGTCATCTCCGAGTTTACTGATCATACCTCCTACATTCACCATATTGAGGAAGCAAGGGGGCTGCAGAAGGACTTGGACAGGCTAGGAGAGTGGGCAATGAAGTGGCAAATGCAATACAATGTGGAAAAGTGTGAGCTTGTGCACTTTGGAAGGAGGAGCTTAGCCATAGACTATTTTCTAAATGGGAAGATGCTAAAAAAATCAGAAGCACAAAGGGACTTGGGAGTCCTTGTTCATGATTCTCTTCAGGTTAACGTGCAGGTTCAGTCGGCAGTTAGGAAGGCAAATGCAATGTTAGCATTCATGTCAAGAGGGCTAGAATGCAAGACCAGGGATGTACTTCTGAGGCTGTTTAAGGCTCTGATCAGACCCTATTTGGAGTATTGTGAGCAGTTTTGGGCCCTGTATCTAAGGACAGATGTGCTGGCCTTGGAAAGGGTCTAGAGGAAGTTCACAAGAATGATCCCTGGAATGAAGAGCTTGTCGTATGAGGAACGGTTGAGGACTCTGGGTCTGTACTCGTTGGAGTTCAGAAGGATATGGGGGGATCTTATTGAAACTTACAGGATACTGCGAGGCCTGGATAGATTGGACGTGGAAAGGATGTTTCCACTTGTAGGAAAAACTAGAACCAGAGGACACAATCTCAGACTAAAGGGACGATCCTTTAAAACAGAGATGAGGAGGAATTTATTCGGTAAAAGGATGCTGAATCTGTGGAACTCTTTGCCGCAGAAGGATGTGGAGGCCAAATCACTGAGTGTCTTTAAGACAGAGATAGATAGGTTCTTGATTAATAAGGGGATCAGGGCAGCACGGTAGCATTGTGGATAGCACAATTGCTTCACAGCTCCAGTGTCCTAGGTTCGATTCCGGCTTGGGTCACTGTCTGTGCGGAGTCTGCACATCCTCCCCGTGTGTGCGTGGATTTCCTCCGGGTGCTCCGGTTTCCTCCCACAGTCCAAAGATGTGCAGGTTAGGTGGATTGGCCATGATAAATTGCCCTTAGTGTTGGGTGGGGTTACTGGGTTATTGGGATAGGGTGGAGGTGTTGACCTTGGGTAGGGTGTTCTTTCCAGGAGTCGGTGCAGACTCGATGGGCCGAATGGCCTCCTCCTGCACTGTAAATTCAATGATATCTATGATTATGGGGAGAAGGCAGGAGAATGGGATGAGAACAATATCAGCCTTGATTAAATGGCGGAGCAGACTCAATGGACCAAGTGACCTAATTCTGCTTCTATGTCTTATGGTCTTATATCCGACCCATCTCCTGCACCTCTGCTCTCAACCCCTCTCCTACCTCCCAGAACCAGGATAGGCTCCTCCTTGTCCTTGTTTTTCACCCCACTAGCCTCTGCATTCAAAGAATCATCCTCTGCCAGTTCCACCAACTCCAGCATGACGCCGCTGCCAAACACATCTTTCCCTGTCTTCCCCGTCAGCATTTGGCAGGGACCATTCCCTTCGGGATACACTGGTTCACTCCTCCATCACCCCCAACATCTCATAACATGTAGATTAGTGGAGTTGCTGATAGTGCCGAGGATTAGCAGAGGACACAATAGGATATTGATAGATTAGAGACTTGGGCACAGAAATGGCAGATGGAGTTTAATCTGGACAAATGCAAGGTGATGCATTTTGGAGGATCAAATCTAGGTATGAATTATACTGTAAATGGCAGAACCCCTAGGAACTTTAACATACAGAGGAACCTGGATGTGCTGGTCCACAGTTCCCTAAAAGTGGCAACATAGATGGCCAAGGTGATTTAAAAAAAAATGTTTTTATTAAGGTATTTGCATATATACTTCAAACTCAACCACAGCCAAAACCAGGCACTGCTAACGCCTGTCCTCCACCCCCTCAAAAACCTGCTCATTCTGGCCACCGTCAAATGCACCACGTGGACTACTTTAAATTGAATGAGGCTAAGCCTAGTGCTCAAAGAGGATGCTTTCACCCTCCCCAGAGCCTCCTCCCACACCTCCCTCCTCAGAGCCTCCTCCCAAACCCCAGCCTCCACCTCCCTCCTCAGACCCTCCTCCCACACCTCCCTCCTCAGACCCTCCTCCCACACCTCCCTCCCCAGAGCCTCCTCCCACACCTCCCTCCCCAGAGCCTCCTCCCAAACCCCAGCCTCCACCTCCCTCCTCAGACCCTCCTCCCACACCTCCCTCCTCAGACCCTCCTCCCACACCTCCCTCCCCAGAGCCTCCTCCCACACCTCCCTCCCCAGAGCCTCCTCCCAAACCCCAGCCTCTACCTCCCTCCTCAGACCCTCCTCCCACACCTCCCTCCTCAGACCCTCCTCCCACACCTCCCTCCCCAGACCCTCCTCCCACACCTCCCTCCCCAGACCCTCCTCCCACACCTCCCTCCTCAGACCCTCCTCCCACACCTCCCTCCTCAGACCCTCCTCCCACACCTCCCTCCTCAGAGCCTCCTCCCACACCTCCCTCCCCAGAGCCTCCTCCCACTTCTGCTTAACGTCTCCTGTTGGGGTGCCCTCCCAGTCCATTAGTTCTTTGTAAATCTTGGACAGCCTGCCCTCACCAACCCCTGCTTTTGACACCACCTTGTCCTGCAACCCGGGGGGGGGGGGGGGGGGGGGGGGCAGGTCAGGAAAGGACGGCATCTGCTTCCTCTCACAGTCACGAACCTGTAAATACCGGAACCCATTCCCACTGGGCAGCTCATGCTCCTCCACCAATCCCTCCAAGCTCAAAAAGCTGACCCCCCATGAAAAAGTCTCCAAACCTCTCAATCCCTGCCCGTCTCCATCTCCAGAGAATACCCATGATTCCAGCAAATCGGTGCCCAAACCCATGCACCCCTCCAGTCTCAGGGCTGCCACCACTTGTGGAGTACCTGGCCGGCGAGAACGGCAGAGGCACCATCAATAGCGCCCCTAAGCCACTATTCTTGCATGAGGCTGCCTCCATCCGCTCCCTCACTGACCCCTCCCTCACTACCCACTTCCTGTTCATGGAGAGAGTAGTTAATCAAATTTGACATGGCCTGCACGAGCCTCCAAAGAACCCCACAAGAAAGAAAAATGACCCCGAGTGAAAAAAGATTCTCTTCTGAATCCCCTCCCCCAAAGAAACCGAGATGTAAAAAAAACCCGGCAAGGGGGGCAGAGAGAACCAACATCTCACACCTCCTAAGTTCAATGTCCTCCTTCTGCCAGTCCATTGTCTCTAACAAACTCCATCGCTTCCTCCAGTGTTCCAAAGTAATACTGAGGACCATTGTGGGACACCCAGAGGCAAGCCGGGTACAAAATCCCAAACTTCATCCCCTTCTTAACATAAGAACATAAGAACTAGGAGCAGGAGTAGGTCATCTGGCCCCTCAAGCCTGCTCCGCCATTCAATGAGATCATGGCTGATCTTTTGTGGACTCAGCTCCACTTTCCGGCCTGAACACCATAACCCTTAATCCCTTTATTCTTCAAACAACTATCCATCTTTATCTTAAAAACATTTAATGAAGGAGCATCAACTGCTTCACTGGGCAAGGAATTCCATAGATTCACAACCCTTTGGATGAAGAAGTTCCTCCTAAACTCAGTCCTAAATCTACTTCCCCTTATTAGAGTTCTGCTTTCACCCGCCAGTGGAAACAACCTGCCCGCATCTATCCTATTTATTCCCTTCATAATTTTATGTTTCTATAAGATCCCCCTCTTCCTTCTAAATTCCAACGAGTCTCATTTCTATCAGTCACTGGCATGTTATTTGTGTCTTCCACTGTGAAGACCGAACCAAAAAACCTGTTCAGTTCCTCAGCCATTTCCTCATCTCCCATTATTAAATCTCCCTTCTCATCCTCTAAAGGACCAATATTTACCTTAGCCACTCTTTTTTTTGTTTTATATATTTGTAGAAACCTTTGCTGTCTGTTTTTATATTCTGAGCAAGTTTACTCCTCATACTCTATCTTACTCTTCTTTATAGCTTTTTTAGTAGCTTTCTGTTGCCCCCTAAAGATTTCCCAGTCCTCTAATCTCCCAGCAATCTTTGCCACTTTGTATGCTTTTTCCTTCAATTTGATACTCTCCCTTATTTCCTTAGATATCCATGGTCGATTTTCCCTCTTTCTACCGTCCTTCCTTTTTGTTGGTGTAAACCTTTGCTGAGCATTGTGAAAAATCGCTTGGAAGGTTCTCCAACTGTTCCTCAACTGTTCCAGGGCAGTCTTAATTCGGTTGAAACCTGCTCTCCTCTTGGCCAGTTCCACACCAATTTCCTGGTCTACCCAGAGCTCATTACCCTCCCAGGTATATCTCCTTGTCTGCCTGGCCCACCTCAAGATCTTCTCCTTATCCAGGAATCAATGTACCCGCACCACCATTGCCCTCGGTTGCTCATTCGCCTGCGGCTTCCTCATCAGCTTCCTATGTGCCTGAACAACCTCTAGGGGCAGATCGAAGGTCCTCTCCCCCAACAGCTTCCCCAGCATTTTGGCTATATAAGAGCCAGCGTCCGCTCTCTCCATGCCCTCTGACAACCACACTACTCTTAAATTCTGCCTGTAGGAGGAGTTCTCCAGATCCTCCGCTTTCTCCTTGAGTAGCTTCTGGGTCTCCCTCAACATACCAATTTCGGTTGCCAATGAGGTAAGCTGCTCCCCGTGCTCCCCCACCGCCTCCTCCACCTTTTGGATCGCCTGGCTGTGGGCCTCCCGCCTCAGCTCCACACGGTCGATCCCTGCTCTCAGCGGGTCTACCACCTTCGCTAGGCCCTCCAGAGCTTCCCTTTGCTGACTGAACTTTTCATTCAAGAAGTCCACCAACTATTAGGGGCAGCAGGGTAGCATGGTGGTTAGCATAAATGCTTCACAGCTCCAGGGTCCCAGGTTCGATTCCCGGCTGGGTCACTGTCTGTGTGGAGTCTGCACATCCTCCCCGTGTGTGCGTGGGTTTCCACCGGGTGCTCCGGTTTCCTCCCACAGTCCAAAGATGTGCGGGTTAGGTGGATTGGCCATGATAAATTGCCCTTAGTGTCCTAATAAAAGTAAGGTTAAGGGGGGGGGGGTTGTTGGGTTACAGGTATAGGGAGGATACGTGGGTTTGAGTAGGGTGATCATGGCTCGGCACAACATTGAGGGCCGAAGGGCCTGTTCTGTGCTGTACTGTTCTATGTTCTATGTTCTATTCCATCAACCATTAGGCTGGTATGGCCGACCCCTTGCTCTCTGCCATATTTCCCTGTGTAGCATGGAGTTTCCTGTTCTTGTAGCTGCTTTCCTCTAAATCCACTTCCTACAAATCCATCCACCGGTGGAATATACTCTTCCTCCACCACTCCTGCACCCTTTTCCTTCAAAACATCCACCCAGGGCTGGTTTAGCTCACTGGGCTAAATCGCTGGCTTTTAAAGCAGACCAAGCAGGCCAGCAGCACGGTTCGATTCCCGTACCAGCCTCCCCGGACAGGCGCCGGAATGTGGCGACTAGGGGCTTTTCACAGTAACTTCATTGAAGCCTACTCGTGACAATAAGCGATTTTCATTTCATTTTCATTAATTAGAGAAAAGGACCAAAAAAGCTGACTCAAGCAGGAGCTGCCAAATGCGCGACCACTCACACCATGCCCACTACCAAGGTGATTAAGAAGGCATACGGCATGTTTGCCTTCATCAGCCAGGGCATTGAGTACAGGAGTGGGAAATCATGTTGCAGCTACATGAAACCCTGAGAGGCCGCATTTGGGGTATTACGTGCAGTTCTGGTCACCACATTATCAGAAGGACGTGGAAGCTTTGGAGAGAGTGTAAAGCAGATTCACCAGGATGTTGCCTGGTCTCGAGGATGTTGGCTGTGAGGAGAGGTTGAATAAACTAGGATTGTTTTCATTGGAAAGATGGAGGCTGAGGGGAGACCTGATAGATTCTACAAAATTATGAGAGGCATAGACAGGGTGGATAGTCAGAGGCTTTTTCCAAGGGTGCAAGTGTCAATTAAAAGGTGGCACAAGGTCAAGGTGAGAGGGGGAAGGTTTAAGGGAGATGTGCGGGGTAAGATTTTCATGCAGAGTGTGGTGGATGCCTGGAACGCGCTGCCAGAGGGTGTGGTGGAAGCAGGCACAATAGCAACATTTAAGAGATATTTGGATGGATGCATGAATAGGGAGGAAATAGAGGGATACGGACTGAGTAAGGGCAGAAGTAATTTTTTTTGTTAGGACATCATGATCGGTACAGGCTTGGAGGGCCGAAGGGCCTGTTCCTGTGCTGTACTTTTCTATGTTCTTTGTCACTCTTCAGTCCTCTGGCACCTCTCCTATATCTGGGGGAAATTGGAAAGCTATGATGAGCCCGTCCGCTCTCTTCACCCCCAGTTTCTTTCACAACCTGGATTACAAAGCATTGGACCTCTCTTAGCAACTAGCCTTTCCAGTACATCCTGCCTATCACTGCA
The DNA here is from genome assembly GCF_902713615.1 of Scyliorhinus canicula. Classification (NCBI taxonomy): domain Eukaryota; kingdom Metazoa; phylum Chordata; class Chondrichthyes; order Carcharhiniformes; family Scyliorhinidae; genus Scyliorhinus; species Scyliorhinus canicula. The sequence goes on from NC_052162.1 coordinate 534,015, forward strand.
CTGTCCAGTCAGCATAGTGCCTGAAAATGATAGAATAAACTGTGTACAGGGGTCCAGGGCAAAGCAAGCTTGGTTGGTTCCAACCCAGGTCTCATTGGTCAGTGTCACAGAGTGGCCACACCAAATAGCAGGTTTGGAGTGATTCAGCCACATCTCAGAAGAGATCAGAACGCTGCGCTCCAGCTCAAATCCTTTGTTGTGTGCAATGTTGAGCTTGTTTAGCATTGCGTATCCAGAAACAGACAGCGCTGCATTCCCGAGGGATGATATAATTCTCAGTTTGATCACAAAAATTCACACAAAATATAATTTGAAATGTGTATGTTCTATATTTGTAATGAACTGCTTGCATTTATTATTGAGTTTACCTTTGTTTTGTAGATTGTTCCCTCATCACCAGTTCGTATCCCCAGCAGCAGGCTGCATCAGATCAAACAGGTAATGCTGATGCACATTTAACTGAGAACAGAGGGAGATGTCAGTACAGGGCTTTGATATTCAATCATGCTCTGCTGCTGATTGGAGATTGTGCCAATGCTCCTGGTCTATACGGTATTTGCTGGGGAGCTTTTCATCAATAACCTAGTTATTATTGTATTCTACAAGAGACATCCAACATGTTAGATTAGTTTACAGACTAAAATGAAAATGTTTGTCAGCGTACAGTGCAAGCTGCTGTGTGTGTAGAAGTTATAACACATGGAAGTAAATTGCCTGATTCTATTGACATAGAACATAGAGAAATACAGCACAGAACAGGCCCTTCGGCCCACGATGTTGTGCCGAACTTTTGTCCTAGGTTAATCATAGATTATGATAGAATTTTGGACACTAAGGGCAATTTTTCATGGCCAATCCACCCAACCTGCACATCTTTGGGTTGTGGGAGGAAACCGGAGCACCCGGAGGAAACCCACGCACACACAGGGAGGATGTGCAGACTCCACACAGACAGTGACTCAAGCCGGAATCGAACCTGGGACCCTGGAGCTGTGAAGCAATTGTGCTATCCACAATGCTACCGTGCTGCCCTTAAGAACAAATTAATCTACACTCCATTATTCTACCGTAATCCATGTACCTATCTAATAGCCGCTCCCGACTCAACTACTTCCATAGGCAGTGCATTCCATGCCCCCACTACTCTCTGGGTAAAGAACCTACCTCTGACATCCCCCCTATATCTTCCACCATTTACCTTAAATTTATGTCCCCTTGTAATGGTTTGTTCCACCCGGGGAAAAGTTTCTGACTGTCTACTCTATCTATTCCCCTGATCATCTTATAAACCTCTATCAAGTCGCCCCTCATCCTTCTCCGTTCTAATGAGAAAAGGCCTAGCACCCTCAACCTTTCCTCGTAAGACCTACTCTCCATTCCAGGCAACATCCTGGTAAATCTCCTTTGCACCTTTTCCAAAGCTTCCACATCCTTCCTAAAATGAGGTGACCATGTTTTTGTTTTGTACAGATGCACTGACCTGTAACAAATCTTCTCATAATACAGATATAGTAGTCCAGGAGGAGCACTCTAAGATACTGGATGTGATAATCAGAGAGAGGAAGTACTCGAAGGATTGAAATCCTTGAAAGTTAATAAGTCACCAGGGTCAGATGGATTGTTTCCGAGGCTACTGAAGGAGGTCAAGGAGGAGATAGAACATAGAACAGTACAGCACAGAACAGGCCCTTCGGTCCTCAATGCTGTGCCGAGCCATGATCATGATCACCCTACTCAAACCCTACACCCTATACCCGTAACCCAACAACCCCCCCCTTAACCTTACTTTTATTAGGACACTACGGGCAATTTAGCATGGCCAATCCACCTAACCCGCACATCTTTGGACTGTGGGAGGAAACCGGAGCACCCGGAGGAAACCCACGCACACAGGGGGAGGACGTGCAGACTCCACACAGACAGTGCCCCAGCCAGGAATCGAACCTGGGACCCTGGAGCTGTGAAGCATTTATGCTAACCACCATGCTACCCTGCTCTTTTAGTATCTGGATCTGCACCTTAAGCACTGTAAGCTACGGGGCTATGGACCGAGTGCGGAAAGGTGGGATTGGAAAGAGCATCTGGGTCCTCTGTCTGGCATGGAAAAGATGGGCCGAATGGCCGCCTGTGCTGTCTGATTGCTTTCTATGATTCTTCTGGGACAAAATAGCTTTGAGGCCTCAGCTGCAGGCTGGGCAGTATACTCGGAGTGTTTAGCAGACCCTAATAAATAGCCGATTGTCAGCCAATCAGCACAAGTTATTTAATCTACACAATGGAGATGGAGTTGGGAGACGAGATTCAGAAGTTCATGCACATAACCATCTAGAGAACGGAGACTGCAGCCACATTGTGACCATCTTGTCAGTGTAAAACCCAATAGAAAATGTTGATTAAAAAAAATATACAGTTACAAATGTTGGTTGAAAAGTGCAACCAAAAATCCACAGCAGGAGGTAAGGTTTGCGGCAGGATGTGCAAGATTCTTCTGTGCCTTGTGGTATATCTTAATGATTTGGACAGAAATATAAAGAGCCAACGCAGAATCGCTGAGCAGAAATTTATAGCCAAGTTCCGCACACATGAGTATGGCCTCAACCGAGACCTTGGGTTCATGTCGCATTACATTCATCCCCCACCGTCTGTGCAGTGCTTCAACCTAGAGTCCTCCCCCTATCTCCCAACCCTTCCTCCCACTTTTCCCGTATCTCATCCAGCGGTGACCATACCACCTCTAATAATCGTCCGTGCAATTACCGTCCCCGTGCTGGCCTGTGGTCAGGCGTCTGTCCAGTAGGGAGCATCCTCGTAGCTGAGGGAACCTTGCGGAGGAAGTTCCTTATCTGTATGTGCCGGATCTCGCTCGCTTTCAGGAGCTGGAACTTGTCCGTGAGTTCCCCCAGGATTGCTACTCTGCCTTCTACGCCTATTTCCCCCACCCTTTTGTCCTGCCTCCATCTTTAAAGGAGGTGCCCATTGTCGCTGGGGGTGAATTTATGGTCCACTGTCCTTCTATTCTGTACCTTGACTTAGAAAGGCAAATATCTCATAGGCCTTCTTAACCACGTTATCTACCTATCCTGCTGTCTTCAGGGACAAATGAACTTGAACTCCTAGATTCTTCTGGTCCTCTGTACTTTCTAGCGCCATACCGTTCATTGTTTATTCCCTAACCTTGTTAGTCCTCAAATGAATCGTCTATATCACCCAGTAACCTCAGGCTTTCCTCCTCGCTATTTACCATACCACAAATTTCCATATCATCTGTGAATTTACTGATCATACCTCCCACATTCGCATCTAGATCATTAATGTACACTACAAACAGCAAGGGACCCAGCACCGATCCTTGCCGAACATCACTGGACGCAGGCTTCCAGACAGAAAAACAACCTTCAACCATCACCCTCTGCCTCCTACCACTAAGCCAATTTTGGGCTCAATTTGCCAAATTGCCTTGGATCTTATAGATTCGTACCTTCTTAATTAGCCTCCCATGCAGGACCGTGCCAAGACCCTTACTGAAGTCTATGGAAATTACATCAATTACACTGTCCTCATCAACACACCACCTGGGAAAATTCAATCAATGCTGTTGAACCAGCAAGACAGATTCACGTGATTCTGTGAAGCTTGAAGTGTGATGTGCACGCTCAAAGCTGCAGACTCTTGTTATTATATCTGGCTGCAAATATATCAAAATTAACTCCAATACTTGGATTTTTCTTTGACCAGGAGGAAGGAATGGATCTCATGAACAGAGAGACAGCTCATGAGAGGTAAGATCAGAGAAATGTTCAATTCCAAATTACAGTCAAAGCCTTTGGTGCTACTAGTTATTTTGAAACTGTATGTCTGGATATTATAGCCAGTCTCTTTTTAAAAAATATTTTACTTCAAGCAGCTGTGACATAGGGGAGGTGTTTTACAAATGGCATCTATAGCTCGATATTGAGAATTGGTGCTCTGCTATTGCTGTTTTGTATTTTCAAACTGCTACAGAATCTGTTTTAGTTACCGGTACCTCCTGACACTAGTTAATAGTCTGTAGACTTTCCATGTTAATTCTGAATCTTTTTTAAACAGGGGAGTGCAGGCAGCAATGCAGATGAGTGTTTCATGGGAAGAGAGCTTGAACCTGGTGAGTGATCAATGTACTTGGAGTGAAATGTCCAGTTATTCAACCCTTCTAGGTTCTTTTTAATTTTTTATAACTTTTAGAGTACCCAATTCATTTTTCTAATTAAGGGGCAATTTAGCAATGCCAATACACCTACCCTGCACATCTTTGGGTTGTGGGGACGAAACCCAAGCAGACACTGGGAGAATGTGCAAACTCCACACAGTGACCCAGAGCCGGGATCGAACCTGGGACCTCGGTGCCGTGATGCAGCAGTGCTAACCACTGCGCCACCTTCTCGGTTGTTCTAACCACAGCTCATTCCAGTCCTCTGATGTGCTCCTTGAGAAAATGATCTATTTGTATTTGCTTTGGGAGATAGAGGAACAGATATGCAGACAGATCTTGGAAAGGTGCAGAAACAATAGGATTGTCGTGGTGGGTGATTTTAACTTTCCCGATATTGACTGGGACACACTTACTGCTGGAGGCATGGATGGAGCAGAATTTGTACGGAGCATCCAGGAGGGTTTCTTGATACAATATGTAAATAGCCCAACTTGGGAGGGGGCCATATTAGACCTGGTGCTGGGGAATGAGCCCGGCGAGCTGATCGAAGTTTCAGTAGATCATTTTGGAAACAGTGATCATAATTTAAGTTTTAAGCTGCTTATGGAAAAGGACAAGAGTGGTCCTCAAGTGAAGGTATTAGACTGGGGGAAGGCTAATTACAACAGCATTATGAGTGGCATGGATAGACTGGATAGTCAGATACCCTTTCCTAGAGTAGGAGAGACAAGTGCTAGAGGACATAGGTTTAAAGTTTATGGGGAAATGTTTAGAACAGATGTGTGAAGCAAGTTTTTTTTAAAATTTAGATTACCCAATTATTTTTTCCAATTAGGGGCAATTTAGTGTGGCCAATCCACTTACTCTGCACATCTTTGGGTTGTGGGGGCGAAACCCACGCAGACACGGGGAGAATGTGCAAACTCCACACGGACAGTGACCCAGAGCCGGGATCGAACCTGGGACCTCAGCGCCGTAGGCAGCTGTGCGAACCACTAGGCCACCGTGCTGCCCTGAAGCAAGTTTTTTTACACAGAGGGTGGTAAATATATGGAATGTGATACCTGGGGAGGTGGTGGGAGCAGGTACGATAGCAGCATTTAAGGGGCAACTGGACAAATATATGAATAGGGTGGGAATGGAAGGATACGGATTCTGTAAGTGCAGACGGTTTTAGTTTAGGCAGGTACCATGGTCGGCACAGGCATGGAGGGCCGAAGAGTCTGTTCCTGTGCTGTATTCTTTGTTTTTTGTTTGTTTCAACATTTCACAGTATACCTGTATCCAGTTACCTGTGTGCCTCACTGAGGTGATATAACTGTACTCAGTTGCCTGTGTATCTCACTGAGGTGATATAACTGTACTCAGTTGCCTGTGTGACTCACTGAGGTGATATAACTGTACTCAGTTGCCTGTGTGACTCACTGAGGTGATATAACTGTACTCAGTTACCTGTGTGTCTCACTGAGGTGATATAACTGTACTCAGTTGCCTGTGTGTCTCACTGAGGTGATATAACTGTACTCAGTTGCCTGTGTGACTCAGTGAGGTGATATAACTGTACTCAGTTACCTGTGTGACTCAGTGAGTGATATAACTGTACTCAGTTACCTGTGTGACTCTGAGGTGATATAACTGTACTCAGTTACCTGTGTGACTCAGTGAGGTGATATAACTGTACTCAGTTACCTGTGTGACTCTGAGGTGATATAACTGTACTCAGTTACCTGTGTGACTCAGTGAGGTGATATAACTGTACTCAGTTACCTGTGTGACTCAGTGAGGTGATATAACTGTACTCAGTTACCTGTGTGTCTCACTGAGTGATATAACTGTACTCAGTTACCTGTGTGACTCACTGAGGTGATATAACTGTACTCAGTTACCTGTGTGTCTCTGAGGTGATATAACTGTACTCAGTTGCCTGTGTATCTCACTGAGGTGATATAACTGTACTCAGTTACCTGTGTGACTCTGAGGTGATATAACTGTACTCAGTTGCCTGTGTGACTCACTGAGTGATATAACTGTACTCAGTTGCCTGTGTGACTCACTGAGTGATATAACTGTACTCAGTTGCCTGTGTGACTCACTGAGTGATATAACTGTACTCAGTTACCTGTGTGACTCAGTGAGGTGATATAACTGTACTCAGTTGCCTGTGTGACTCTGAGGTGATATAACTGTACTCAGTTGCCTGTGTATCTCACTGAGGTGATATAACTGTACTCAGTTACCTGTGTGACTCAGTGAGGTGATATAACTGTACTCAGTTGCCTGTGTGACTCTGAGGTGATATAACTGTACTCAGTTGCCTGTGTATCTCACTGAGGTGATATAACTGTACTCAGTTACCTGTGTGACTCAGTGAGGTGATATAACTGTACTCAGTTACCTGTGTATCTCACTGAGGTGATATAACTGTACTCAGTTGCCTGTGTGACTCACTGAGTGATATAACTGTACTCAGTTACCTGTGTGACTCACTCAGTGATATAACTGTACTCAGTTACCTGTGTATCTCACTGAGGTGATATAACTGTACTCAGTTACCTGTGTGACTCACTGAGTGATATAACTGTACTCAGTTACCTGTGTGTCTCACTGAGTGATATAACTGTACTCAGTTGCCTGTGTGACTCAGTGAGGTGATATAACTGTACTCAGTTACCTGTGTGACTCAGTGAGGTGATATAACTGTACTCAGTTACCTGTGTGTCTCACTGAGTGATATAACTGTACTCAGTTGCCTGTGTGACTCAGTGAGGTGATATAACTGTACTCAGTTACCTGTGTGACTCAGTGAGGTGATATAACTGTGCTCAGTTACCTGTGTGTCTCACTGAGTGATATAACTGTACTCAGTTACCTGTGTGTCTCACTGAGTGATATAACTGTACTCAGTTACCTGTGTGTCTCACTGAGGTGATATAACTGTACTCAGTTACCTGTGTGACTCACTGAGTGATATAACTGTACTCAGTTACCTGTGTGTCTCACTGAGGTGATATAACTGTACTCAGTTACCTGTGTGACTCACTGAGGTGATATAACTGTACTCAGTTACCTGTGTGTCTCACTGAGGTGATATAACTGTACTCAGTTACCTGTGTGTCTCACTGAGGTGATATAACTGTACTCAGTTACCTGTGTGACTCACTGAGGTGATATAACTGTACTCAGTTACCTGTGTGTCTCACTGAGGTGATATAACTGTACTCAGTTACCTGTGTGTCTCACTGAGTGATATAACTGTACTCAGTTACCTGTGTGTCTCACTGAGGTGATATAACTGTACTCAGTTGCCTGTGTGTCTCACTGAGGTGATATAACTGTACTCAGTTACCTGTGTGACTCAGTGAGGTGATATAACTGTACTCAGTTACCTGTGTGACTCAGTGAGGTGATATAACTGTACTCAGTTACCTGTGTGTCTCACTGAGTGATATAACTGTACTCAGTTACCTGTGTGTCTCACTGAGGTGATATAACTGTACTCAGTTACCTGTGTGACTCAGTGAGGTGATATAACTGTACTCAGTTGCCTGTGTGACTCAGTGAGGTGATATAACTGTACTCAGTTACCTGTGTGTCTCACTGAGGTGATATAACTGTACTCAGTTACCTGTGTGACTCAGTGAGGTGATATAACTGTACTCAGTTACCTGTGTGACTCAGTGAGGTGATATAACTGTACTCAGTTACCTGTGTGTCTCACTGAGTGATATAACTGTACTCAGTTACCTGTGTGTCTCACTGAGGTGATATAACTGTACTCAGTTACCTGTGTGACTCACTGAGGTGATATAACTGTACTCAGTTACCTGTGTGACTCAGGTGATATAACTGTACTCAGTTGCCTGTGTGTCTCACTGAGTGATATAACTGTACTCAGTTACCTGTGTGTCTCACTGAGGTGATATAACTGTACTCAGTTACCTGTGTGACTCAGTGAGTGATATAACTGTACTCAGTTACCTGTGTGTCTCACTGAGTGATATAACTGTACTCAGTTACCTGTGTGACTCAGTGAGGTGATATAACTGTACTCAGTTACCTGTGTGTCTCAGTGAGGTGATATAACTGTACTCAGTTACCTGTGTGTCTCACTGAGTGATATAACTGTACTCAGTTGCCTGTGTGACTCAGTGAGGTGATATAACTGTACTCAGTTACCTGTGTGTCTCACTGAGTGATATAACTGTACTCAGTTGCCTGTGTGTCTCACTGAGTGATATAACTGTACTCAGTTACCTGTGTGACTCAGTGAGTGATATAACTGTACTCAGTTACCTGTGTGTCTCACTGAGGTGATATAACTGTACTCAGTTACCTGTGTGTCTCACTGAGGTGATATAACTGTACTCAGTTACCTGTGTGACTCAGTGAGTGATATAACTGTACTCAGTTACCTGTGTGTCTCACTGAGTGATATAACTGTACTCAGTTACCTGTGTGACTCAGTGAGTGATATAACTGTACTCAGTTACCTGTGTGACTCACTGAGTGATATAACTGTACTCAGTTACCTGTGTGTATCACTGAGGTGATATAACTGTACTCAGTTGCCTGTGTGTCTCACTGAGGTGATATAACTGTACTCAGTTACCTGTGTGACTCAGTGAGGTGATATAACTGTACTCAGTTGCCTGTGTGTCTCACTGAGGTGATATAACTGTACTCAGTTACCTGTGTGACTCAGTGAGGTGATATAACTGTACTCAGTTACCTGTGTGACTCAGTGAGGTGATATAACTGTACTCAGTTGCCTGTGTGTCTCACTGAGGTGATATAACTGTACTCAGTTGCCTGTGTGACTCAGTGAGGTGATATAACTGTACTCAGTTACCTGTGTATCTCACTGAGGTGATATAACTGTACTCAGTTACCTGTGTGTCTCACTGAGTGATATAACTGTACTCAGTTGCCTGTGTGTCTCAGTGAGGTGATATAACTGTACTCAGTTGCCTGTGTGTCTCACTGAGTGATATAACTGTACTCAGTTACCTGTGTGTCTCACTGAGGTGATATAACTGTACTCAGTTACCTGTGTGACTCAGTGAGGTGATATAACTGTACTCAGTTACCTGTGTGACTCAGTGAGGTGATATAACTGTACTCAGTTGCCTGTGTGTCTCACTGAGGTGATATAACTGTACTCAGTTGCCTGTGTGACTCAGTGAGGTGATATAACTGTACTCAGTTGCCTGTGTGACTCAGTGAGGTGATATAACTGTACTCAGTTGCCTGTGTGACTCACTGAGTGATATAACTGTACTCAGTTACCTGTGTGACTCAGTGAGGTGATATAACTGTACTCAGTTGCCTGTGTGTCTCACTGAGGTGATATAACTGTACTCAGTTACCTGTGTGACTCAGTGAGTGATATAACTGTACTCAGTTGCCTGTGTGTCTCACTGAGTGATATAACTGTACTCAGTTACCTGTGTGACTCAGTGAGGTGATATAACTGTACTCAGTTACCTGTGTGACTCAGTGAGTGATATAACTGTACTCAGTTGCCTGTGTGTCTCACTGAGTGATATAACTGTACTCAGTTACCTGTGTGTCTCACTGAGGTGATATAACTGTACTCAGTTGCCTGTGTGTCTCACTGAGTGATATAACTGTACTCAGTTACCTGTGTGACTCAGTGAGGTGATATAACTGTACTCAGTTGCCTGTGTGTCTCACTGAGGTGATATAACTGTACTCAGTTGCCTGTGTGACTCACTGAGTGATATAACTGTACTCAGTTACCTGTGTGACTCAGTGAGGTGATATAACTGTACTCAGTTGCCTGTGTGTCTCACTGAGGTGATATAACTGTACTCAGTTACCTGTGTGACTCAGTGAGTGATATAACTGTACTCAGTTGCCTGTGTGTCTCACTGAGTGATATAACTGTACTCAGTTACCTGTGTGACTCAGTGAGGTGATATAACTGTACTCAGTTGCCTGTGTGTCTCACTGAGTGATATAACTGTACTCAGTTACCTGTGTGACTCAGTGAGGTGATATAACTGTACTCAGTTGCCTGTGTGTCTCACTGAGGTGATATAACTGTACTCAGTTGCCTGTGTGACTCACTGAGTGATATAACTGTACTCAGTTACCTGTGTGACTCAGTGAGGTGATATAACTGTACTCAGTTGCCTGTGTGTCTCACTGAGGTGATATAACTGTACTCAGTTACCTGTGTGACTCAGTGAGGTGATATAACTGTACTCAGTTACCTGTGTGACTCAGTGAGGTGATATAACTGTACTCAGTTGCCTGTGTGACTCCGTGAGGCAACAGTTGCAGCTTACCCTACATTCACCATCATCCTGTTTAAGATGCACAATTTGCTATATTCTCTAACTGCTTGTGAGAGGGCTGTGAATTGTACAGAATGTTTTGTTCAATGAGTGCTCTTACTATATTATATTCTATTATAGGGGGTACATATGTGCTGTAGTCTAATTATTGCCATTTCGTCCAAGAAGAATATTGAGTTCTGTTCAAGCTGGTCGTTGCTAGAGTAATTGAGAACGAGTGTTATTCTGTTCTCCCAGAGTGACAATGACCTGGATAAATCTGCCTCGCCAAAGCGTATTGACTTCATTCCAGTGTCCCCAGCTCCTTCACCAACCAGAGGTATCGGGAAGGTAGGAGTCATTACACAAAGTAACTTGTTCAGGGCAGAAAGAAAAAGTATCATCATTTGTAAATGATTTTTTTCAAAAAGTGAACCCAGCTTTGTCTAATGGGGAGTCATTGTGAAGAAACCAAATTGAGCAGGAGTTGAGCTAAAGTTATCTGAGAAATAATGATCTCAATGTGTCCGCCATTTGCATATCACTCAGGGCACGGTAGCACAGTGGTTAGCACTGCTGCCTCACAGCTCCAGGGTCCCAGGTTCAATTCCCGGCTTGGGTCCCTGTCTGTGTGGAGTTTGCACGTTCTCCCCGTGTCTGCGTGGGTTTCCTCCGGGTGCTCCGGTTTCCTCCCACAGGTCCCGAAAGACGTGCTGTTAGGCAAATTGGACATTCTGAATTCTCCCTCTGTGTACCCGAACAGGCGCCGGAATGTGGTGACTAGGGGCTTTTAACAGTAACTTCATTGCAGTGTAAATATAAGCCTACTTGTGATTATAAAGATTATTAGTTAATATGGATTTTCAAAAACGGGGCGGCACAGTGGTTAGCACTGCTGCCTCACAGTGCGAGGGACGCTGGATGGCACGGTAGCAGAGTTGTTAGCACTGCTGCCTCATTTGGAGGGGTTATGCTTAGATGGGGTTACAGGGATAGGGTTGTGGAGTCGACCTAGCTAGAGTGCTCTTTCAGGGAGTCAATGTAGACTTGATGGGCCAAATGGCCTCCTTCTGCACTGAAGAGATTCTATGATTCTAAGGTGACAAAACAGACTTGTGAGCAAAATTCTAGCTTCTGGAATAAAAGTGAAAGTCGGCACTTGGATGTGAAGTTGGCTGAGTGACAGGAAGCAGTAATGATAAATGGTTGTTTTTCAGATTAGAGGAAGGTTTGTAGTGGTGTTCTCCAGGGGTCAGTGTCGGGGCCCTTGCTGATATATATTAATGACCCAGACTGGTGTTCAGGGCATGAGTTCAAATTTGTAGATGATGCAAAGATTGGAAAAATTGCCAGCTGGGATGAGGATAGACTTGAACTTCAAAAGGATATCGACATATTGGTGTGTTGGGCAGACAAGTGGCAGGTGAAGTTTAAAGCAGAGAAGTCTGAGGTGAATTATTTTGGCAGGAAGAATGTGGGCAGTTCAGAATAAAGGGAGAAACTCTAAAGGAGGTGCAGGAACAGAGGGAGCTCGGTGTATATGTACCTGGGTCATTGAAGATGGCCGGGCCTGGTGCGAGAGCAGTTAATAAACCAGATAGATCTTGGGCTTTAATAATAGGGGCATTGAATACAAGAGTAAGGAGGGAGGGAATGTTGAACTTGTCTAAGACACTAGTTAGGCCTCACCTGGACACTGTGTCCCGTTCGGGGAGCCACACTGGAAAATGGCTCCCAGTACTCCCACAGGAATGATTCCAAGGATGAAGAACTGTAGCTGTGAGGATAGACTGGAGAGGTTGGGTCTGTTTTCCTGGGAGGAAAGAAGCTGAGAGGAGACTTGATGGAGATATTCCATCAAGGGGCTGGTTTAGCTCACTCAGCTAAATCGCTGGCTTTTAAAGCAGACCAAGCAGGCCAGCAGCACGGTTCGATTCCCGTACCAGCCTCCCCGGACAGGCGCCGGAATGTGGCGACTAGGGGCTTTTCACAGTAACTTCATTGAAGCCTACTCGTGACAATAAGCGATTTTCATTTCATTTCATTTTCATTTCATTTCATTTCATATTCAGGATCCTGAGGGGTATGGACAGGGTAATTAGTGTGAAACTGTTCCCTGTCAGGAGAACATCAAGAATTAGAGAGCACAGATTCAACATAATGAGCAACAGGAGTAAAAGTGATGAGGAAAAGATATTCACACAAAGGGCGTTTGGAGTCTGGAATGAACTTGCTGAGAGGGCAGAGCAGGCAGCTTTGATCGAGTTATTGGATTACTACCTGGACAGCAAGAATCTGCAACGTTTCGGGAATAAGGCAGGGGAGTGGGATTGGGTAAAATGCTCTCTCAGCGAGCCAGTACAGACTCAATGGGCCAAATGGCCTCCCGCACTGTAGAAAGGGGGCTGGTTTAGCACACCAGGCTAAATCGCTGGCTTTTAAAGCAGACCAAGGCAGGCCAGCAGTACGGTTCAATTCCCGTACCAGCCTCCCCGAACAAGCGCCGGAATGTGGCGACTAGGGGCTTTACGCAGTAACTTCATTGAAGCCTCCTCGTGACAATAAGCAATTTTCATTTTTCATTTCAGAAAGATTCTAATTGTTACTAACAGTAGCTCCTCCGAGCCAGTTTCCGATTTGTTGAGTTGCCCCATCGTCCCCCAGTCAGAACGGTGAAGCTTCTGCTCTGCTGTGGCTCTGCCCAGTTATATATGAGCAACTGTGTCCAGGCAATACTTCGGAACATGTTGCAGCTCCCTGTTGACAGACTTGTCATAAACAATTTGGGGATATAGTTTCACAAATTATGGGATGTGCCAAACCCAACAATACGTAGATCCCTAGTGCTAGTGCCAGCCTGGCATCACGTGCTTGAAACGATATTGGACACATCAGAGTCTGAGGTGTTTTTGTAAACTCTCAATGACCCCAACTCATTTACCTAGTAGATTGTTTTATTTGGCAGAAAGGTATTGGACAAAGTTTTCTATAGCTCTTTTGAAATTCTCGGGATGTGCTGATCACTTTACAGCTGATAAAATACATTTTAATGCACTCACTGATATAATATATATGGGTTGGTTTAGCACAGCGGGCTCAACAGCTGGCTTGTAAAGCAGAACAAGGCAGCAGCACGGTTCAGTTCCCATACCAACCTCCCCGAACAGGCGCCAAATGTGGCGACTGGGGCTTTTCACAGTAACTTCATTGAAGCCTACTCGTGACAATGAGCAATTATTACTATTATAAGAAGCACGGCAGCTCATTTGTGAACAGCAAGCTCCCATAATGAGCAGTTAATCTATTTCTGTGATGTTGGATAAGGGATAAATATTTAACAGGATACCAGAGAGAATTCCCCTCCTATTCCAGGAGTCTCTTGTGATCTTTCATGTCCAGCTGACAGTGTGGTATTCATCCAGTACTGCAGTGGAGTGTCAGCTTAGGTGAGATGCTCAAGTCTCTGAGGTGGGATCGAACCCACAACCTTCTGACTTGGAGATGAGATGCTGCCCACTGAAGCATGGCTGGGAGCATCATTAGCTATGAGGAGAGATTGAATAAACTGGGATTGTTCCCTCTAGAGAGACGGAGGCTGAGGGGCGACCTGATAGAAGTTTATAAAATTATTAGGGGTATAGATAGGGTGAACAGTTGGAGGCTTTTTCCCAGGGCAGAAATGACAATTACAAGGGGGCACAGGTTCAAGGTGAGGGGGGAAAGGTTCAGTGAAGATGTGCGGGGAAAGTTTTCACACAGAGAGTGGTGGTGGCCTGGAATGCATTGCCAAGTGAGGTGGTTGAGACAGATACTTCAGCGACCGTTAAGACTTATCTGGATAGGCACATGAACAGATGGGGTATAAAAGTATACAGGTAATTGGTCTAGATAGGACACGTGATTGATGTAGGTTTTGAACGCCGAAGGTCCTGTTCCTGTGCTGTATTGTTCTTTGAATACTCCGTTCTGTCCCTGTTCAGGCAACTAGACTGTTGATACATTTGGATAACTGGATCAGTGGTGAGCAGCTTTCTGTGATGTAGATGATTTGCAAACTTTCAAAAAATTGTGCTGGTACTTCAATTTGATAAATGGGGGTCCAAATTAATCTCAACTTCTCTTTTGCTGCTTTAGCTTCATCTTCCCCATTCTTTAAATATAGTTAATCCTCTACATGTTCACACGCAGCAGCTCCTACTCATTGCTAGCACGACTTGTATTTCTCTTCTAGATATTGACTACTTATTATTTTTCCTCCTCCTATCCCTACAGCAATGCTTCTCACCTTCTTTACAGATTTTTGTGAGTAGCAATGGGCTCCCTCCAAGCCCCACCCCGAGCCCAACAAGGAGGTTTGCCACGTAAGTGCTATCTTACAATTGTCTTGTATCAGACATGTCTTTTGAAGTGTTCCGAATGCAGTATTGCCTGAACTGTACTTTGGTGGCTTTTGAAATATAGTTCTTTCACGACAGTAAACTCCTGTCATTCGTGACCCCCTCTTCCGTGAATTTGTTTACCCAATGCAAATGTATTTGTTCCTATATTCACAGTTTGCGGCCCCAAAACACCACGGTTTAGAATGTTGAATATTTACCTTTCCCATGGAGAAAGCGTGCACTGCGTGGACGCCAGCTCTGCACATGGGCAAGTTGGCCGTTTGTGATTTCACATATCACGCGAATTCGCAGAAACAAAATCCCGCAAACAGTGGGAGTTTACTGTCTCTAGTTGTGGGCATTGCGGGTAAGGCTAGCATTTATTACCTGTTCCCTCAGGGTGAAGGTGAATGTTTGAAACACTAAATTACAGTGTTAAAGGTAACATAAATAAACTTGGAATTCATAACGGAATTAGACCATTAACTGAAAAGGAATCCTGCAGGTTTATGGGGAGAAGGCAGGAGAATGAGATGGAGCCAAATAGCCTCCTTGTGCACTGAAAGAATTCTGTGACTGGTCCAAATTCTTTGTTTGGGAGAATGAAGTGTTGACGCCGCGACGAGAGTGCATGTCATTGGTGTTCCCATTGGGTGCACAGTTGGGGGACCAGTTCAGTACTAATGGCCAGCACTCTGCTGGCTTGGATTTCCAGCAATTCCCGGCTCAGTGGCCGTTCTCACTGCTGGGGCTGGAGTTAGTATCAAAGAGCCTGGCAGCTGGAGCCCTCCACTTACCACACGCTCACAAAGGACCCACCCCTCGAGGTCAGGAGACTGAGGTGGACCCACAGCTCCATGCCAGTGGGGAGTGGAGGGACACCCTCCTCCCCAGGGTGGGCCGCAGACTCATGCTTGCCCTCCTGAACACTGCTTGGGAGAAGGTGGCAGAGGCAGTCAGCGCTGCCAGCCTCACCAGGAGGAGACAGCTGGTGATCCTGAGGGGTTGGGTCACTGGTGATGCTTCTGCCCTGAGAGTGGCAGAGAACCAGGGAGGCTTCCAAAGGCCACAGTGCAGGTGTCCTCTGGTTGGGGTGAGCTCTGCTGTTCCCTGCTTCCTTTGCAGTGGGCTTCTGAGGAGGGCCAACACTTGGTGGGCCGCTGATTGAGCTTGGCCACACCCATCTCCTTGAGAAAACTGCTGCATTTGAGGGTGTCCAGAGAGGCAACCTGGGTGGGCTCGCAGATGACCTGAGGCTCTCTGACATTCACAGGACACAGGCAGCACTCAGCAGTTTGAGCAGCCGGATGCAAGTAGCACCAAAGGGGTGTGTTTAAAAGACAGACTGCAGCAATGGCTGTCTGAGCCAGGCCACCCCAAGGCCACAGACTTGTCACCAAGTCACTCACTACTGCCCGACCCAGGCAGCTGTCCCCAGCATGCCCCACAGTTTTCAATGGGTTTTCAGGTTTTTCAGCCTCTCCCTCCGCAGCCATGACGCCCAGTCCACGTTTGTAAATACTTGTCGTAATTCACGCCGGTGAGACCTCTGCTTGAGAGGAGTGGAGCGTCGAGGAAGGGGAGAGAATACTGTGTTGAACCCATTAATCACATTTAAGCCTTTGATACATTTTTATTACTAAGTGTTGCTGTTGCTAAGGCTGTGATACATTTTCCTTCGGCGTGGGGTGCCAACCTGGTTATCGCCACCAGCGAGGGACCAGACCATGGCTGCTGAGCCGGCACAGGCACTTTTGGCCAGTGCACCACGCCCGATGGCGGTTTGCGTTTGTGGTGTCGCGAAGTGGGGAATTTTGCCCTCTGGGTGACCAGAGTGATTATTGTTGTTTGTAGTGGGCCTTTCTCTGCTTCACTGACACCCCAGCATACAGAGGAGAACTGTGACAAAATACTGGAAGACAATAATAAACGTGCAGAATTGGCATTGAATTGGAAAAAGGACTTCATTAAGACAAGTGGGAAGTAATTAAGTGCACAGAATAAGGAGAATATGTACACTTTGGAAAATAATAGTGGATATGGTAGAGGTTTGGCAGTGGCAATGCACATTACTAAAAATAGCAACATTGGTTATGAAGGTCTTAAAAAGGCAAATCAAACATGGGTTCATTTCTAAAGGAATAGAATTGAACAAAGAGCTGAGAAATTGGGTTAAACTTTTATGGAACTTGGTTAAACCGCATTTGGAGTACTTTGAACAATTCTGGTCACTATTTTCTAAAATCTGGAAAGATGTAAAATTGATTTATGAGGATAACACCAGAACTGAGATTTTAATGAGAATGAGAAAGGAATCATTGCCAATTTGGCTGTACGAGACCCCTTGGGGATGAGCGACCATAACATGATAGAATTTCTTATCAAGGTGGAGAGTGAAGTAGTTGATTCGGAGACTAGGGTGCTGAATCTTAATAAAGGGAACTACGAGGATATGAGGTGTGAGTTGGCCTTCTTATCAAGGTGGAGAGTGAAGTAGTTGATTCGGAGACTAGGGTGCTGAATCTTAATAAAGGGAACTACGAGGATATGAGGTGTGAGTTGGCCTTGATAGATTGGGGAGAGTTACTTAAAGGGGTGACTGTGGATAGACAATGGCAAAC
The DNA here is from genome assembly GCF_902713615.1 of Scyliorhinus canicula. Taxonomy (NCBI): domain Eukaryota; kingdom Metazoa; phylum Chordata; class Chondrichthyes; order Carcharhiniformes; family Scyliorhinidae; genus Scyliorhinus; species Scyliorhinus canicula. The sequence goes on from NC_052162.1 coordinate 551,503, forward strand.
ATTCAAGGAACGCATGGGGGAGCTACAGCAATTGTTCATTCCTGTCTGGCACAAAAGCAAAGTGGGTAAGAGGGCCAATCCATGGCTTCCAAAGGAAATTAGAAATAGTATCTGATCCAAGGAAGAAGCATCCAGATTGGCCAAGAAAAATAACAGGTCTGAGGATTGGGAGCTGTTTAGAATTCAGCAAAGAAGGACGAAGGGATTGATTTAGAAGGGGAGAGTACAGTACGAAAGGAAGCTTGCAGGGAACAGAAAGACTGACACGAAGAGTTTCTATATAGCTGGGGCTGTTTAGCACACTGGGCTAAATCGCTGGCTTTGAAAGCAGGCCAGCAGCACGGTTCGATTCCTGTAACAGCCTCCCCGAACAGGCGCCGGAATGTGGCGACTAGGGGCTTTTCACAGTAACTTCATAGGGGCTGATTTAGCTCACTCGGCTAAATCGCTGGCTTTTAAAGTAGACCAAAGAGGCCGGCAGCGCGGGTTCGATTCCCGTACCAACCTCCCCGAACAGGCGCCGGAATGTGGCGACTAGGGGCTTTTCACAGTAACTTCATTGAAGCCTACTCGTGACAATAAGCGATTTTCATTTCATTTCATATATGTGAAGAGAAAGAGATTGGTAAAAAGAAATGTAGGCCCCCTACAGACAGAAATAGGAGAATTCATGATAAGGGACAAATAAATCGCTGAGCAATTGAATACATACTTTGGTTCTGTCTTAACGAATCAGATCCCAGAAATGTTGGAGAATGAAAGGTTTAGTGAGAGGGAAGAAATGAAATGAAAATCGCTTATTGTCACAAGTAGGCTTCAAATGAAGTTACTGTGAAAAGCCCCTAGTCGCCACATTCTGGCGCCTGTTCAGGGAGGCTGGTACGGGAATCGAACCGTGCTGCTGGCCTGCCTTGGTCTGCTTTAAAAGCCAGCGATTTAGCCCAGTGTGCTAAATTGGCGGGGAGGGTCCAGGTAGTGAAGATGACGGTACTTCCAAGGTTCTTGTGTGTTTTCCAGAGCCTTCCAATTTTTATCCCCAAGGTGCTTTTCAAGAAAGTGAATGCGGTAATTTCAGGATATGTGTAGATCAACATTAGTAGAGAAGGACTTCCGGTGGCGGCAATGCGCAGTTGAGCCGCACATTCGGCGGCTCCCGCGATCAACGGACTTCGGGGCTTTTTTAAGGGCCCCCAACAGAGCTGAGGAGGCAAATCCCGACGGGGGAAGAGGCCAGGAGTCGCCCCAGCGGTCCCATGGTCCGGACCAGGAGTGGGGCAGTGAGAAAATCGACAAAAACACCCAGGAAAAATCGGGGCCAGGAAAACAAAATGGCGGCCGGCGAAAGCTTTGAGGAGCTGAGGAAGTGGGTCCAGGAACAGCAGGCGACTCTGCTGCGCTGCTTCCAGGAGCTGAAGTTGGAGCTGCTGGAGTCCCTGAAGGTAACCACCAGGGAGCTGATGGAGACCCAGACAGCCCAGGGGGCTGCGATCCGGGAGCTGCAGCAGCAGGCCTCCGAAAGGGAGGATGAGGCCGTGGCCGCCGCGGGGAAGGTGGAGATGCACGAGGCGCTCCATAAAAGGTGGCAGGAGCGGTTCGAGGAGCTGGACAACCGGTCGAGGAGGAAGAATCTACGGACCCTGGGCTGGAGGGGTCGGACCTAGCGGCCTATGTGGTGATGATGCTAAACTCGCTGATGGGGGCTGGGTCCTTCCAGGGGCCCCTGGAGTTGGAGGGGGCCCACAGAATTCTGGCTAGGAGGCCCAAGCCGAACGAGCCGCCGTGGGCGGTGTTGGTGAGGTTCCACCGGTTCGTGGATCGTGAGTGTGTGCTCCGGTGGGCCAAGAAGGAGCGGAGCAGCAAGTGGGAGAACACGGAGGTGCGGATCTTCCAGGACTGGAGTGCAGAGGTGGCGAGGCGGAGGGCCGGGTTTAACCGGACGAAGGCGGTGCTCCATAGACGGAGTGTGAAGTTCGGCATGTTGCAGCCGGCGCGTCTGTGGGTCACCTACAAGGACCGGCACCATTACTTTGAGTCCCCGGAGGAGGTGTGGGCCTTCGTGCGGGCCGAGTAACTGGACTCAAACTGAGGGTCCCACTGATGGGGGATGCTGTATAATACTGTATTTATTTATACTGTATGTGTATCTGCGGGGTTTAGGGTAAGATGTGGGGTGGTTTTAGGGTGGGTGGGGTGATGCCGTACGGGTGTTTTCTTTATGGGTTTTCAAGCAGGGGTCTGGTGGACGGGTTCAGGCAGGGGGGTAAACGGGGTGTTCGGGGAGCTGGTGGGGGGGGACTGACAATGGGAGTGGCCCTGGAGGAGGCGGGGCCCGGCAGGGCGAAAGCGCGGGCTTTCTGCGGGGTCCCCGCGCTGGGAGAGGGAGGGGGCGTGTTTTCTTTTCCCGCGTAGGAGCGGGGGGAGGGTGGACTCATTGACGAGCACAATGGAGGAGGGGCAGTCCCACGTGGAGGAGCCGAAAGTAGGGCGGGAGCCGCCGGGGTCAGCAGAAGTTAGCTGGCTCACAGGAGTGCTGTAGAGGGGGGGGGGGGGGGGGGGGGGGGGGCGCGGCTAGGAGGGGTCCTAGCCTGGGGAGGGTACCGGGTTGCTGCTGAAACGGTCAGGAAGGAGCTGGAGGACGCAGGGGGTGCTGGAGGGGGGGGGGAGTTGCCACCGTGGGAAACTGGCAGAGCGTGGGACGCTGGCCGGGGGTGGGCAAGGGATAGGGTATGGCTAATCGGCAGGGGAAGGGGGCAGGGAGCCCTCGGATCCGGCTGATGACTTGGAATGTGAGGGGGCTGAATGGGCCGGTCAAAAGGGCCCGGGTATTTGTCCCTGAAGGGGCTGAAGGCGGAGGTGGCCATGCTCCAGGAGACACACCTGAGAGTGGTGGACCAGGTCCAGCTGAGGAAGGGGTGGGTGGGCCAAGTATTCCACTCAGGGCTGGACGAGAAGAGTAAGGGGGTGGCGATCCTGGTGGGGAAGAAGGTGTTGTTTGAGGCGTTGAAGGTGGTGGCTGACAGTGGCGGGCGGTACGTGATGGTGAGTGGCAAGCTGCAGGGGGAGCGGGTAGTGTTGGTGAATGTTTATGCCCCAAATTGGGACGATGCGGGGTTTATGCGGCGTATGTTGGGCCGCATTCCGGACCTGGAGGCGGGGGGCCTGATCATGGGGGGAGACTTTAACACTGTGCTGGATCCCCCATTGGATCGATCCAAGTCCCGGACGGGTAGGAGGCCGGCGGCGGCTAAGGTGCTGAGGGGATTCATGGACTAGATGGGGGGGTGGACCCTTGGAGGTTTGCGAGGCCAAGGGCCAGGGAATACTCGTTTTTCTCCCATGTACATAAGGCCTACTCGAGGATTGATTTTTTTGCCCTGAGCAGGGGGTTGGTTTCGAGGGTAGAGGATGCAGAATACTCCGCCATTGCCATTTCAGATCATGCCCCGCACTGGGTGGACCTTGGGCGGGGGGAAGGGAGGGACCAACGTCCGCTCTGGCGCTTGGGGGTGGGGCTGCTGGCAGAGGAGGAGGTGGCCGGGAGGGTCCGGGGGTGTATCGAGAGATACCTCGAGGCCAATGATAACGGGGAGGTTCGGGTGGGGACGGTCTGGGAGGCATTGAAGGCGGTGATGAGGGGGGAATTGATCTCCATCCGAACCCATAGGGAGAGGGGGGAGCAGAGGGAGAGGGAGAGACTGATAGGGGAGGTGGTGAGGGTGGATAGGAGATATGCGGAGGCCCCAGAGGAGGGATTGCTGGGGGAGAGGCGTAGCCTTCAGGCCAGATTCGACCTATTGACTACCAGAAAGGCGGAAGCTCAGTGGAGGAAAGCACAGGGGGCGGTGTATGAATACGGGGAGAAGGCGAACAGGAGGCTGGTTTAGCTCACAAGGCTAAATCGCTGGCTTATAAAGCAGACCAAGCAGGCCAGCAGCACGGTTCGATTCCCGTACCAGCCTCCCCGGACAGGCGCCGGAATGTGGCGACTAGGGGCTTTTCACAGTAACTTCATTGAAGGATACTCGTGACAATAAGCAATTTTCATTTTCATTTCATTTCAGGATGCTGGCACACCAGCTCCGAAAGCGGGATGCGGCCAGGGAGAATGGGGGAGTGATGGATAAGGCTGGGAAGGTGGTGCGGAGGGGGGTAGATGTCAATGGGGTCTTCAGGGACTTTTATGGGGAACTGTACCGGTCGGAACCCCCGGTGGAGGGGGGTGGAATGGGGCGCTTGTTGGACAAGTTGCGATTCCCGAGGGTGGAAGAGGAGCAGGTGGAGGGACTAGGGGCGCCGATCGAGCTGGAGGAGGTGGTCAAAGGGATAGGGAGCATGCAGTCGGGGAAGGCTCCAGGGCCGGACGGGTTTCCGGCTGAATTCTATAAAAAGTATTTGGACCTGGTGGGCCCCCTGTTGGTCCGGACCTTTAACGAGGCAGGGTGGGTGGGGGGGGGGGGGGGCTCTGCCCCCAACTATGTCACGGGCGCTGATTTCCTTGATCCTGAAGCGGGACAAGGACCCTCTGCAGTGTGGATCATATAGGCCGATTTCGCTGCTAAACGCCGACACTAAGCTGCTGGCAAAGATCCTGGCCACTAGAATAGAGGATTGTGTGCCTGGGGTCATACATGAGGACCAGATGGGGTTTGTGAAGGGAAGGCAGCTGAACACTAACGTACGGAGGCTCCTCAACGTCATTATGATGCCGGCTGTGGAAGGGGAGGCAGAGATAGTGGTGGCGTTGGATGCCGAGAAGGCCTTTGATAGGGTTGAGTGGGAGTATTTGTGGGAGGTGTTGGAGGTGTTTGGGTTTGGGGAGGGGTTTATCCGGTGGGTGAGGCTGCTCTACGAGGCCCCGATGGCGAGTGTAGCCACAAATAGGAGGAGGTCGGAGTACTTTCGGCTGCACCGGGGGACGATACAGGGGTGCCCCCTGTCCCCCTTGCTCTTCGCGTTGGCGATTGAGCCCCTGGCCATGGCACTGAGGGAGTCAGGGAACTGGAGGGGCCTGGTGCGGGGTGGGGAGGAGCATCAAGTGTCGCTGCACGCGGACGACCTGTTGCTGTATGTGGCGGACCCGGTGGGGGGAATGCCGGAGGTGATGAGGATTCTTAGGGAATTTGGGGGTTTCTCGGGGTATAAGTTGAACCTGGGCAAGAGTGAGGTGTTTGTGGTGCATCCGGGGGATCAAGGGGAGGGGATTGGTAGGCTCCCATTGAAGAAGCAGGGAAGAGCTTCAGGTACCTAGGGGTCCAGGTGGCGGGGAGCTGGGGGGCCCTGCACAAGCTCAACCTCACAAGATTGGTGGAGCTGATGGAGGAGGAGTTTAAGAGGTGGGATATGTTACCGCTGTCACTGGCGGGGAGGGTGCAGTCCGTTAAGATGAAGGTGCTCCCGAGGTTTTTGTTCCTGTTCCAGTGCCTCCCCATCCTTATCCCGAAGGCCTTTTTTAGGAGGGTCAACAGGAGTATTACGGGATTTGTCTGGGCGCATGGGACTCCGAGGGTGAGAAGGGTGTTCCTGGAACGAGGCAGGGATAGGGGGGGGGGATGGCATTGCCCAACCTCTGTGGGTACTATTGGGCTGCCAACGCAGCGATGGTGCGTAAGTGGGTAATGGACGAGGAGGGGGCAGCATGGAAGAGGATGGAGGCGCGTCTTGTGTGGGCACGAGCTTGGAGGCGCTAGTCACGGCGCCGTTGCCGCTCCCTCCAACGAGGTATACCACGAGCCCGGTGGTGGCGGCTACCCTCAAAATTTGGGGGCAATGGAGACGGCATAGGGGAGAAATGGGGGGCTTGATGGAGGCCCCGATACGGTTTGTCCCAGGGAGCATTGATGGCGGATTTCTGGGCTGGCACAGGGCAGGGGTTAGGAGGTTGAGGGACCTGTTTGTGGATGGGAGGTTCGCGAGCTTGGGGGAGTTAGAGGGGAAGTTTGGGCTCCCCGGGGAACATGTTTAGGTACATGCAGGTGAGGGCGTTTGCCAGCCAGCAGGTGGAGGGGTTCCCTTGCTGCCCCCACGGGGGGTGCGGGATAGGGTCCTCTCGGGGGTAGGGGTTGGAGGGAGGGAGGATTTCAGACATATACCGGGTGATGCAGGAGGTAGACGAGGTTTCGGTGGAGGAACTGAAGGGGAAATGGGAAGAGGAGCTGGGTGAAGAGATTGAGGAGGGGACATGGGCGGACGCCCTGGAGAGAGTGAATTCCTCCTCTTCCTGTGCGAGGCTTAGCCTCATACAGTTTAAGGTGCTGCATAGGGCCCACATGACTGGGTCGAGGATGAGTAGGTTTTTTGGGGACGAGGACAGGTGTGCTAGGTGCTCGGGGAGCCCAGCGAACCACGCCCATATGTTTTGGGCGTGCCCAGTGCTGGGGGAGTTTTGGAAGGGGGTAGCAAGGACGGTGTCGAGGGTGGTGGGATCCAGGGTCAAGCCAGGCTGGGGACTCGCAATTTTTAGGGTTGCAGTGGAGCCGGGAGTGCAGGAGGCGAAAGAGGCCGGTGTTCTGGCCTTTGCGTCCCTAGTAGCCCGGCGGAGGATCTTGCTCCAATGGAAGGATGCGAGGCCCCCAAGCATGGAGGCCTGGATCTCGGATATGGCGGGATTCATTAAATTGGAGAAGGTGAAATTTGCCCTGTGGGGATCAGTACAAGGGTTTTCAGGCGGTGGCAGCCTTTTCTGGACTTCCGGGCGGAAAGGTAGGGAAATAGGCCGGCAGCAGCAGCAACCCGGGGCGGGGGGGGGCGGGGGGGGGGGGGGGGGGGGGGGGCGGGGGGGGGGAAGAGGGGGTAAGGATTGGGGGAGGGAGAACTGTGCACATGGGTTTGTGAAGGGTGCTATCTCTCTTTTTTGTTTTTTTCTTTTTTCTTTTTCTTTGTTTCTGTTCTTTCCTTTTGTTTGAAGTTGCTCTTGAAGCGGGGGGGGGGGGGGGGGGGGGGGCTATTGTTCATGGGGTGTTACCGCGGTTGTATTAATAGAGTTACGATGTTTACATTTTGTATTTTGCAAAAATTTCAATAAAAATTATTTTTTAAAAAAACATTAGTAGAGAAATGGTGCTGGCAAAATTGACGGGATTGAAGGCGGATAAATCCCCAGGGCCTGAGAATCTGCATCCCAGAGTGCTTAAGGAGGTGGCTCAGGAAATAGTGGATGCATTGGTGGTCATCTTCTGGGATTCTATAGACTCTGGAACTGTCCCTGCTGATTGGAGGGTAGCTCACGTCACTCCGTTATTCAAAAAGGGAGGTAGAGAGAAAGCAGGGAATTATAGACCAGTAAGCCTAGCATCGGTAGTGGGGAAAATGCTTGAATCCATTATCAAGGACTTTATCGTGGAACATTTAGAAAGTAGTGGCAGGATCAATCAGAGTCAGCATGGATTTATGAAGGGAAAATCATGCTTGACAAATCTGTTGGAATTCTTTGAAGAGGTAACCAGTACAGTTGACAAGGGGGAGCCAGTCGATGTGGTATATTTGGACTTTCAAAAGGCGTTTGACAAAGTCCCATATAAGAGATTATTGTGCAAAATTAAAGCGTATAGGATTGTGGGAAATGTATTGAGGTGGATAGAAAACTGGTTGGCAGAGAGGAAACAAAGAGTTGGGATTAATGGGTCCTTTTCAAATTGGCAGGCAGTAACCAGTGGGGCACCACAGGAATCGGTGCTGGGACCCCAGCTATTCACAATATATATTAATGATTTGGATGAGGGAACAAAATGTAACATCTCAAAGTTTGCAGATGATACCAAGTTGGGTGGGAGGGTGAATTGTGACGAGGATGCAGGGTTCCTACAGCATGATCTGGACAGGTTGGGCGAGTGGGCAAACCAATGGCAGATGCAGTATAATTTGGATAAGTGTGAGGTTATTCATTTTGGAAGCAAAGACAGGAAGGCAGATTACTACCTGAATGGTTGTAAATTGGGAGAGGGGAGTGTGCAGCGGGACCTGGGTGTCCTTGTGCACCATTCGCTGAAGGTAAGCATGCAGGTGCAGCAGGCTAATGGTATGTTGGCCTTCATTGCGAGAGGTTTCGAGTACAGAAGCAGGGATGTGTTGCAATTATACAGGGCCTTGGTGAGGCCACACCTGGAGTATTGTGTGCAGTTTTGGTCTCCTTCTCTGAGGAAGGATGCTCTTGCTTTCGAGGGAGTGCAGTGAAGGTTTACCAGGCTGATTCCAGGGATAGAAGGACTGTCATATGAGGAGAGATTGACAAGGTTGGGATTGTTCTCGCTGAAGTTCAGAATATTGAGGGGGGATTTGATAGAGACTTATAAAATTCTAACAGGGCTAGACAGGGTAGATGCCGGGAAGATGCTACCAATGATGGGTGTGTCCAGAACCAGGGGTCACAGTCTGAGGATTCAGGGGAAACCATTTCGGACAGAGATAAAAGAGATGTTTCTTCACACAAAGAGTGGTGAGCCAGTGGAATTCATTACCACAGGAAGTAGTTGATGGTTCGAACCCGGCTCTGGGTCACTGTCCGTGTGGAGTTTGCACATTCTCCCCGTGTTTGCGTGGGTTTGAGGGGTCAGGTGGGTTTGAGGGGTCAGGTGGGTTTGAGGGGTCAGGTGGCTGCTTCTACTCATGTGACCCAAATGGGTTTTTACAACAATGGATGATGGTTGTCTTGGTCACTATTACGGAGACTAGCTTTATATTTCCAATTTATTGATTGAATTTTAATTCGACCAGCTGCCATGGGGAGGCGGTGGCGCAATGTTGTTGTCACTGGACTAGTAATCCAGAGACTCTGAGTGATGCTCGTGGGACCCGGGTTCAAATCCCACCACTGCAGATGGTGAAATTAAGTCTGAGGCTAACCCTGAAGCCATTGTCGATTGTCGTAAAAACCCATCTGGGTCATTAATGCCCTTTAGGGAAGGAAATCTGCCGTCCTTACCCGGTCTGGCCTAAATATGTCTCCAGACCCACAGCAAAGAGGTTGACTCTTAAATGGCCGCCAAGATGGGCAATAAATGCCGACCCAGCCAGAGACAGCCACAGCCCATGGACGGATAGAAAAAAACTTTGTCCCTAGGGGTAAGCCTGGGTTTTTAGATGTTTAAGCCAGTGACATTACCACAATGTCACCGTCTTGCCCTGTTAATTAGCCGCCTCCTGTAAGGTTACACAGGCTGATGGGCCACTGACATGGGTGAGGTCGGGACGTGAAAATTATCCTGATCCTCATGAATGTTTCGTCCCATTTCTGCCCATTTCTCACGTCTGCCAATGTCCCTTTGAAGTCTGTTAATATCTCCTCATTGTTTACTCTGTTTCGAAGTTTAAATTGCAAACTTTGAAATTACAATCAGGTATCCAAATCCAGGTCATTCGTATATATCTAAAAGACCGGTGGTCCTAATACCCCTGGGACGTACCATTGTATTCTTACTATTCTCCGCTTAGCCAATTCTATATCCAAATTGCCACTATCCCATTAATCTAAGGGATTAAACTTTTGCTAATAGCCTATTTTCTGATATTTTGTCAAATATCTCTGAAATACTCATATACCCAACATCAACTGTGCTATCCCTCATCTATCCTCCTCATGACTTCAGATTTCAATCCAGTTAGTCAGGTAGTATTTGCCGTTAAAATATGCCCTGATTTTCATTTATTTGCCCTTACTTTTGAAAAGCTAATTGAATTTCAGCCCCTAAAGGTTTCCCCCACTGCTGTTAGACTGACAAGCCTCTATTTGCTTGGTTCCCCCACTGCCGTTAGACTGACAAGCCTCTATTTGCTTGGTTCCCCCACTGCTGTTAGACTGACAAGCCTCTATTTGCTTGGTTCCCCCACTGCTGTTAGACTGACAAGCCTCTATTTGCTTGGTTTATCCATCCTTACCTTTCTGAAGATGGGTGTAAGATTTGCAATTCTGTCCTCTGGCCTCCATCCTGCACACAGCCCACAATTTCCACTCTTACTTTAGTCGGTAAGTGAGGGTGCATCCCATCCTGACTTGGTAACCGTTCCACTTTGAAGACTGTGGGCAGTGAATGTATTCCACCTATTTAATTGATTAAATTATTTCAACTTCACGTTGTCAGTTCCTGTGTTTCTGACTGGGAACGATGGAGCTGAACTTGTTCTTTGTGATGTGCGACATCATTGGGACACATGTAACACTTGAGATTTCCAACTTTAACAACCTGCCGAGGAGTCGATCAGCAATCTTAACTGAAAGGTTGTTATGTAAAGTACACATTTTATATGTTGAATCAAATAATAAGATTCCTTTTTAGCAGAAGTGAGTTTGAAAATCTCGCTAAATTTATGTTCTGAAAAATGATTTCATGCAAATATCGAAATACTTTGCAGCTGCGCGGAGCCCTGTGATGTGGGGTTCACTTCCAACACTTCACTGTTGGATGAAATCATTCAACCCAAAACTGAATGGCTGCAAGCCAGTCGATAGTGCTTCAAGCAAATTGCTTGCCGTTTTTCCTGCTATTGGTTAATAAAGGAATTTGGAACTTGTTGACGAAAGCTTTAATCTGTGTGTATTGTGGTTTCAGTAGGAGGAGCCAGAGCCCAATAAACTGCATCCGACCGAGTGCACTGGGACCTCTGAAAAGAAAAGGTAATTACTCACTCAACCAAATGTATTTTTTCTGTTTGAAGAAGATGATTGGATTGTTCTGTCAAGGTGCCATGAAAAGTACAATTGATTGTTTCTGGGTTAAAAAATCATTGATTCAAAAAACAATACAGCACAGGAACAGGCCCTTCGACCCTCCGAGCCTGTACTGGTCATGGTACCAACCTTTGCCAAAAACCTCAGCACTTCCTTGTGCCGTATCCCTCCATACCCATCCTATCCATGTATTTGTCGAGATGCCTTTTTTATTATAAATTTAGATTACCCAATTATTTTTTCCAATTAAGGGGCAATTTAGCGTGGCCAATCCACCTACTCTGCACATTTTTGGGTTGTGGGGGCGAAACCCACGCAGACACGGGGAGAATGTGCAAACTCTACACGGACAGTGACCCAGAGCCGGGATCGAACCTGGGACCTCAGCGCCGTGGTGTCGAGATGCCTTTTGAACGCCGTTAATGTATCTGCTTCCACAACCTCCCCTGGCAACACGTTCCAGGCACTCGCCACCCTCTGTGTTAAAAAAAACCTGCCGCACACATCACCTCTAAACATTGCCCACGGATCTTAAACCTATGCCCCCTGGTGACTGACCCCTCCACCCTGGGAAAGAGTGCCTGCCCATCCACTCTATCCATGCCCCTCATAATCTTGTAGACCTCTATCAGGTCGCTCCTCAACCTCCATCGTTCTAATGAAAACAGTCCGAGTCTATTCAGCCTCTCCGTATAGCTAACACCCTCCAGACCAGGCAACATCCTGGTAAACCTCCTCTGCACCCTCTCCAAAGCCTCCACATCCTTCTGGTAGTGTGGTGATCTGAATTGTGCGCAATATTCCAAATGCGGCCTTACCAAGGTTCCATACAACTGCAGCATGACTTGCCAGTTTTTATACTCGATGCCCCAGCCAATGAAGGCAATCATTCTGTCTGCTTTCTTCACTACCATGTCCACTTGTGTTGCCACTTTCAAAGATGTGTGGACCTGTACGCCCAGATCTCTAAGAGTTTTGCCATTTACGGTATATATCCCCTGTTTGTTAGACCGCCCAAAATGCATTACCTCACATTTGACCGGATTAATCTCTATTTGCCATTTCTCTGCCCAAGTCTCCAACCTATCTATGTCCTTCTGACAATCCTCAACGCTATCTGCCACTCCACCAACCTTTAGTGATGGAAAGGGATAGGTATGCACCGCAGGGCAAGAGTTGTATCTGGGGGAACGGCAATTATGATGCGATGAGGCAAGACTTAGGATGCATCGGCTGGAGAGGAAAACTGCAGGGGATGGGCACAATGGAAATATGGAGCATGTTCAAGGAACAGCTACTGCGTGTCCTTGATAAGTATGTACCTGTCAGGCAGCGAGGAAGTGGTCGAGCGAGGGAACCGTGGCTTACTAAAGTAGTTGAAACACTTGACAAGAGGAAGAAGGAGGCTTATGTAAAGTAAGAACATAGAACATTGCTCCGGATTTTCGGCGGGAGCAGGGGCCTGTCGGGAAGGTGAGTACCTGTATATAAGTTGGGTGGTTGCTAAACCCGAGATACTACACTTGTAGTGTCCCCCACCCTTCCACCTCCTCTAACCTAAGTGGTTGAGGAAAAATCAGGTAAGCTCTTCCTTTCTTTTTCTTGTTTTTATCTAGAGGGGATGGCAGGGAAGGCAGTACAATGCTCCTCCTGCAGAATGTTTGAGGTGAGGGACGCTGTCAGTGTCCCTGCTGATTTCACCTGTGGGAAGTGCACCCAACTCCAGCTCCTCAGAAACCGTGTTAGGGAACTGGAGCTGGATGAACTTCAGATCATTCGGGAGGCAGAGGTGGTCATAGATAGAAGCTTCAGGGAGGTAGTTACACCGAAGAATGAAGATAGATTGGTGACGGTGAGAGGGGCTGGGGTAAGCAGTAGTACAGGGATCCCCTGTGGTCGTTCCCCTTAGTAACAGGTATACCGCTTTGGATACTGGTGGGGGGGATAACTTACCGGGGGTAAGCCATGGGGTACAGGTCTCTGGCACATAGCCTGTCCCTGTTGCTCAGAAGGGAAGGGTGGAGAGGAGTAGAGCATTAGTCATTGGAGACTCCATAGTTAGGGGGATAGATAGGAGATTCTGTGGGAACGAGAGAGACTCGCGGTTGGTGTGTTGCCTCCCAGGTGCCAGGGTCTGTGATGTCTCGGATCGTGTTTTCGGGATCCTTAAGGGGGAGGAGGAGCAGCCCCAAGTCGTGGTCTACATAGGTACCAACGACATAGGTAGGAAAAGGGATAGGGATGTAAGGCAGGAATTCAGGAAGCTAGGGTGGAAACTTAGAGCTAGAACAGATTTATTATCTCTGGGTTGTTACCCGTGCCAAGTGCTAGCGAGACGAGGAATAGGGAGAGACAGTAGTTGAGTGTGAGTGGGGAGTGTAATGTGTGTGCGGCTGGGATGAGTGTGTGTGGGGAGTGTAATGTGTGTGCAGCTGGGATGAGTGTGTGTGGGGAGTGTAATGTGTGTGTGCAGCTGGGGTGAGTGTGTGTGGGGAGTGCAATGTGTGTGTGCGGCTGGGATGAGTGTGTGTGCGGAGTGTAATGTGTGTGTGCGGCTGGGATGAGTGCGTGTGGGGAGTGTAATGTGTGTGTGTGGCTGGGATGAGTGTGTGTGGGGAGTGTAATATGTGTGCGGCTGGGATGAGTGTGTGGGGAGTGTAATGTGTGTGTGCAGCTGGGATGAGTGTGTGTGGGGAGTGTAATGTGTGTGTGCGGCTGGGATGAGTGTGTGTGGGGAGTGTAATGTGTGTGTGCGGCTGGGATGAGTGTGTGTGGGGAGTGTAATGTGTGTGCGCGGCTGGGATGAGTGTGTGTGGGGAGTGTAATCTGTGTGCGGCTGGGATGAGTGTGTGGGGAGTGTAATGTGTGTGTGCAGCTGGGATGAGTGTGTGTGGGGAGTGTAATGTGTGTGTGCGGCTGGGATGAGTGTGTGTGGGGAGTGTAATGTGTGTATGCGGCTGGGATGACGGTGTGTGGGGAGTGTAATGTGTGTGTGGGGCTGGGGTGAGTGTGTGTGGGGAGTGTAATGTGTGTGTGCGGCTGGGATGAGTGTGTGTGCGGAGTGTAATGTGTGTGTGCGGCTGGGATGAGTGCGTGTGGGGAGTGTAATGTGTGTGTGTGGCTGGGATGAGTGTGTGTGGGGAGTGTAATCTGTGTGCGGCTGGGATGAGTGTGTGTCGGGAGTGTAATGTGTGTGTGGGGCTGGGATGAGTGTGTGTGGGGAGTGTAATGTGTGTGCGGCTGGGATGAGTTTGTGTGGGGAGTGAAATGTGTGTGGGGGGCTGGGATGAGTGTGCGTGGGGAATGTAATGTGTGTGTGCGGCTGGGATGAGTGTGTGTGGGGAGTGTAATGTGTGTGTGCGGCTGGGATGAGTGTGTGTGGGGAGTGTAATGTGTGTGCGGCTGGGATGAGTGTGTGTGGGGAGTATAATGTGTGTGTGCGGCTGGGATGAGTGTGTGTTGGGAGTGTAATGTGTGTGTGCAGCTGGGATGAGTGTGTGTGGGGAGTGTAATGTGTGTGTGCGGCTGGGATGAGTGTGTGTGGGGAGTGTAATGTGTGTGTGCGGCTGGGAAGAGTGTGTGTAGGGAGTGTAATGTGTGTGTGCAGCTGGGATGAGTGTGTGTGGGGAGTGTAATGTGTGTGTGGGGCTGGGATGAGTGTGTGTGGGGAATGTAATGTGTGTGTGCGGCTGGGATGAGTGTGTGTGGGGAGTGTAATGTGTGTGTGCGGCTGGGATGAGTGTGTGTGGGGAGTGTAATGTGTGTGTGCGGCTGGGAAGAGTGTGTGTGTGGGGAGTGTAATGTGTGTGTGCAGCTGGGATGAGTGTGTGTGGGGAGTGTAATGTGTGTGTGGGGCTGGGATGAGTGTGTGTGGGGAATGTAATGTGTGTGTGCGGCTGGGATGAGTGTGTGTGGGGAGTGTAATGTGTGTGTGCGGCTGGGATGAGTGTGTGTGGGGAGTGTAATGTGTGTGGGGCTGGGATGAGTGTGTGTGGGGAGTGTAATGTGTGTGCGGCTGGGATGAGTGTGTGTGGGGAGTGTAATGTGTGTGTGTGGCTGGGATGAGTGTGTGTGGGGAGTGTAATGTGTGTGTGGGGCTGGGGTGAGTGTGTGTGGGGAGTGTAATGTGTGTATGCGGCTGGGATGAGTGTGTGTGGGGAGTGTAATGTGTGTGTGCGGCTGGGATGAGTGTGTTTGGGGAGTGTAATGTGTGTGTGCGGCTGGGATGAGTGTGTGTGGGGAGTGTAATGTGTGTGTGCGGCTGCAGCTTGTCCCGAGTGTCAATCACGGACCTGGCGAATCCTGCACCGTTTCTCATTGGAATGGATTGTGTTCCACGCGGCTCCGGTGCTGCCCCTCAATAGTAACAGAATCAGTCCACGTTCAGCACCAGTTTTGCTGTAGTGAAGGTCCCCGAATCCTCCCCCAGCGAATACCATGCCTGAGGAAGGGAGAAAGCTGTCGCTATCTCCAGTGTCGCTGTCTCTCAGCCTGGATTGGAATTGTTTACTTTCAGATTGAGGTGGCTGTGCTTCCCACTGAACCATCGCTGACACTTTGTGTAAAGATAAACTGTGTTTGCAGCCTCTAATAATTCAACTTTTTAATAATTAATGATTAATCTCTTGTGAAATTTCAGGTGAGATGGAATCTGAAAGCCAACCAAAGCGACTTTTCCAAGGAACCACAAACATGCTGTCCTCTGATGCCTCACACTTTCCAGAACTTGGCGCCTGGTGAGCACCCTTCAGACATAGGAGCAGAATTAGGCCACTCGGCCCATCGAGTCTGCTCCGCCATTTAATCATGGCTGATATGTTTCTCATCCCCATTCTCCTGCCTTTTCCCCATAACCCCTGCTCCCCTTATTAATCAAGAACCATCTATCTCTGACTTATAGACACTCAGTGATTTGGCCTCCACAGCCTTCTGCGGCAAAGAGTTCCACAGATTCACCACCCTCTGGCTGAAGAAATTCCTCCTCATCTCTGTTTTAAAGGATCGTCCCTTTAGTCTGAGGCTGTGCCCTCTGCTTCTAGTTTTCCCTACAAGTGGAAACATCCTCTCCATGTCCACTCTACCCAGGCCTCGCAGTATCCTGTAAGTTTCAATACGATCCTCCCTCATCCTTCTAAACTCCAACAAACACAGATCCAGAGTCCTCAACCGTTCCTCATACGACAGGTTCTTCATTCCAGGGATCATTCTTGTGAACCTCCTCTGGATCCTTTCCAAGGTCAGCACATCCTTCCTTAGATACAGGGCCCAAAACTGCTCACAATACTCCAAATGGGGTCTGACCAGAGCCTTATACAGTCGCGGAAGTACATCCCTGGTCTTGTATTCTAGCCCTCTTGACATGAAAGCTAACATTGCAATTGGCTGCCTAACTGCTGACTGAACCTGCACGTTAACCTTAAGAGAATCGTGAACAAGGACTCCCAAGTCCCTTTGTGCTTCTGATTTCCTAAGCATTTCCCCATTTAGATAATAGCCTATGGCTAAGCTCCTCCTTCCAAAGTGCATAACCTCACACTTTTCCAATTGTATTTCATCTGCCTCTTCATTGCCCACTCTCCTAGCTTGTCCAAATCCTTCTGCAGCCCCCTCGCTTCCTCAATACAACCTATCCCTCCACAGATCTTTGCATCATCTGCAAACTTAGCAACAGTGCCTTCAGTTCCTTCTTCCAGATCATTAATGTACATTGTGAAAAGTTGTGGTCCCAGCACCGACCCCTGAGGCACACCATTAGTCACCGGCTGCCATCCTGAAAAAGACCCCTTTATCCCCACTCTCTGCCTTCTGCCTGTCAGCCAATCCTCTATCCATGCCAGGATCTTACCCTAAACACCATGGGCTCTTAACTTATTTAACAGTCTCCTGTGCGGCACCTTGTCAAAGGCCTTCTGGAGATCTAAATAAATCACGTCCACTGGTTGTCCTTTGTCTAACTTCCTTGTTACCTCCTCAAAGACCTCTAACAGATTTGTCAGACTCACCTCAGTAACTTTAATAAATTTGTACATGGGACTAAGACTTGATGGGTTAATCTTTCTCCCTCAATTGTAGTTTTGTGTCTGCAAACTCGGATTCAGCAACAGGACACATTTCCGTGATGCTGGGCACTTCCTGGCAAACATAAGAACATAAGAACATAAGAACTAGGAGCAGGAGTAGGCCATCTGGCCCCTCGAGCCTGCTCCGCCATTCAATTAGATCATGGCTGATCTTTTGTGGACTCAGCTCCACTTTCCGGCCCGAACACCATAACCCTTAATCCCTTTATTCTTCAAAAAACTATCTATCTTTACCTTAAAAACATGTAATGAAGGAGCCTCAACTGCTTCACTGGGCAAGGAATTCCATAGATTCACAACCCTTTGGGTGAAGAAGTTCCTCCTAAACTCAGTCCTAAATCTACTTCCCCTTATTTTGAGGCTATGCCCCCTAGTTCTGCTGTCACCCGCCAGTGGAAACAACCTGCCCGCATCTATCCTATCTATTCCCTTCATAATTTTAAATGTTTCTATAAGATCCCCCCTCATCCTTCTAAATTCCAACGAGTACAGTCCCAGTCTACTCAACCTCTCCTCATAATCCAACCCCTTCAACTCTGGGATTAACCTAGTGAATCTCCTCTGCACACCCTCCAGCGCCAGTACGGCCTTTCTCAAGTAAGGAGACCAAAACTGAACACAATACTCCAGGTGTGGCCGCACTAACACCTTATACAATTGCAACATAACCTCCCTAGTCTTAAACTCCATCCCTCTAGCAATGAAGGACAAAATTCCATTTGCCTTCTTAATCACCTGTTGCACTTGTAAACCAACCTTCTGTGGCTCATGCACTAGCACACCCAAGTCTCTCTGAACAGCAGCATGCTTTAATATTTTATCGTTTAAATAATAATCCCGTTTGCTGTTATTCCTACCAAAATGGATAACCTCACATTTGTCAACATTGTATTCCATCTGCCAGACCCGAGCCCATTCACTTAACCTATCCAAATCCCTCTGCAGACTTCCCGTATCCTCTACACTTTTCGCTTTACTACTCATCTTAGTGTCATCTGCAAACTTGGACACATTGCCCCTGGTCCCCAACTCCAAATCATCAATGTAAATTGTGAACAATTGTGGGCCCAACACGGATCCCTGAGGGACACCACTAGCTACTGATTGCCAACCAGAGAAACACCCATTTATCCCAACTCTTTGCTTTCTATTAATTAACCAATCCTCTATCCATGCTACTACTTTACCCTTAATGCCATGCATCTTTATCTTATGCAGCAACCTTTTGTGTGGCACCTTGTCAAAGGCTTTCTGGAAATCCAGATATACCACATCCATCGGCTCCCCGTTATCTACTGCACCGGTAATGTCCTCAAAAAATTCCACTAAATTAGTTAGGCACGACCTGCCTTTTACGAACCCATGCTGCGTCTGCCCAATGGGACAATTTCTATCCAGATGCCTCGCAATTTCTTCCTTGATGATAGATTCCAGCATCTTCCCTATTACCGAAGTTAAACTCACTGGCCTATAATTTCCTGCTTTCTGCCTACCTCCTTTTTTAAACAGTGGCGTCACGTTTGCTAATTTCCAATCGACCGGGACCACCCCAGAGTCTAGTGAATTTCGGTAAATTATCACTAGTGCATCTGCAATTTCCCTAGCCATCTCTTTTAGCACTCTGGGATGCATTCCATCAGGGCCAGGAGACTTGTCTACCTTTAGCCCCATTAGCTTGCCCATCACTCCCTCCTTAGTGATAACAATCCTCTCAAGGTCCTCACCTGTCATAGCCTCATTTCTATCAGTCGCTGGCATGTTATTTGTGTCTTCCACTGTGAAGACCGACCCAAAAAACCTGTTCAGTTCCTCAGCCATTTCCTCATTTCCCATTATTAAAACTCCCTTCTCATCCTCCAAAGCACCAATATTTACCTTAGCCACTCTTTTTTGTCTTATATATTTGTAAAAACTTTTACTGTCTGTTTTTATATTCTGAGCAAGTTTACTCTCATACTCTATCTTACTCTTCTTTATAGCTTTTTTAGTAGCTTTCTGTTGCCCCCTAAAGATTTCCCAGTCCTCTAATCTCCCAGCAATCTTTGCCACTTTATATGCTTTTTCCTTCAATTTGATACTCTCCCTTATTTCCTTAGATATCCACGGTCGATTTTCCCTCTTTCTTCCGTCCTTCCTTTTTGTTGGTATAAACCTTTGCTGAGCACTGTGAAAAATCGCTTGGAAGGTTCTCCACTGTTCCTCAACTGTTCCACCATAAAGTCTTATCTCCCAGTCTACCTTAGCTAGTTCTTCTCTCATCCCCTTGTAATCTCCTTTGTTTAAACACAAAACACTAGTATTTGATTTTACTTTCTCACCCTCCATCTGTATTTTAAATTCCACCATATTGTGATCGCTCCTTCCGAGAGGATCCTTAACTATGAGATCATGAATCAATCCTGTCTCATTACACAGGACAAGATCTAGGACCGCTTGTTCCCTCGTAGGTTCCATTACATACTGTTCTAGGAAACTATCGCGGATACATTCTATAAACTCCTCCTCACGGTTGCCTTGACCGACCTGGTTAAACCAATCGACATGTAGATTAAAATCCCCCATGATAACTGCTGTACCATTTCTACATGCATCAGTTATTTCTTTGTTTATTGCCTGCCCCACCATCTCGTTACTATTTGGTGGCCGATAGACTACTCCTATCAGTGACTTTTTCGCCTTACTATTCCTGATTTCTACCCAAATGGATTCAACCTTATCCTCCATAGCACCGATGTCATCCCTTACTATTGCCCGGATGTCATCCTTAAATAACAGAGCAACACCACCTCCCTTACCATCCACTCTGTCCTTCCGAATAGTTTGATACCCTCGGATATTTAACTCCCAGTCGTGACCATCCTTTAACCATGTTTCAGTAATGGCCACTAAATCATAGTCATTCACGATGATTTGTGCCACCAACTCATTTACTTTATTCCGAATACTACGAGCATTCAGGTAAAGTACACTTATGTTGGTTTTTTTACCTCTGTTTTGAATCTTAACTTCTCCAGTTTTATTCCTTTTGTTATTACTGGGCCTATTCACTGAGCTCCCCTCAGTCACTGTACCTTGTACTGTCGCCCTTATGGATTTCTGACTATGTCTTCTCTGCCTTGCACTTTTCCCCTTACTGCCTTTTGTTTCTGTCCCTGTTTTACTACCTTCCAACATCCAGCATTGGTTCCCATCCCCCTGCCACATTAGTTTAAACAGCTTCAACCAGCCCACACTGTTGTGTGCACCAGTGGACAGGAATTACTACATGTGTAAACCCCCTGCTGTGTACACATACCACTGCATAGGCACAAACTTAGGGGGAAGAAATTGTCAGTTGTGGGACACTGAAGGAATAGTCAGGATAGTGAGTGAGTTGGAGGAAAACTGGATGGTGGTTATGCTGTCATGTAGCTGCAGCCCTTCTAGGTCAGGCCTGCTCAGGGTTTCTATCTGGCCCACCAACCAATGCTCAGAGTACACACAAATGGGAGCAATAGATTCTATAAGGAGCTGCTCGTCCAATCACAGGCTGTTTCTCTCCTGCATACTCACCAGTGAGCCGATCGGGACAGAAACAGTCTGTGACTGTAAGGGACAGTCTGATTGGAGGAGAGGGGGGGGGGGGGGAGTGAGAGAGACTGTAAGGGAGAGTCTGTCTGATCGGGGGGGGGGGTGGGGGGAGAGACTAAGGGAGAGTCTGTCTGATCGGGGAGGGGGGTGGGGGGACTGTGAGAGACTAAGGGAGAGTCTGTCTGATCGGGGAGGGGGGGGGAGAGAGACTGTAAGGGAGAGTCTGTCTGATCGGGGGGGGGGGGGAGAGAGACTGTAAGGGAGAGTCTGTCTGATCGGGGAGGGGGGGGGAGAGAGACTGTAAGGGAGAGTCTGTCTGATTGGGGAGGGGGGTGGGGGAGAGACTGTAAGGGAGAGTCTGTCTGATCGGGGGGGGGGGGAGAGAGACTGTAAGGGAGAGTCTGTCTGATCGGGGAGGGGGGGGTAGAGAGACTAAGGGAGAGTCTGTCTGATTGGGGAGGGGGGGGGAGGAGTGTGGGAGACTGTAAGGGAGAGTCTGTCTGATCGGGGAGGGGGGGTAGAGAGACTGTAAGGGAGAGTCTGTCTGATTGGGGAGGGGGGGGAGGAGTGTGGGAGACTGTAAGGGAGAGTCTGTCTGATCGGGGGGGTGGGGGGAGAGACTGTAAGGGAGAGTCTGTCTGATCGGGGAGAGGGGTGGGGGGAGAGACTGTAAGGGAGAGTCTGTCTGATCGGGGGGGGGAGAGAGACTGTAAGGGAGAGTCTGTCTGATCGGGGAGGGGGGGGGAGGAGTGACTAAGGGAGAGTGTCTGATCGGGAAGGGGGGGGGGAGTGTGAGAGACTGTAAGGGAGAGTCTGTCTGATCGGGGGGGGGGGGGGGAGTGTGGGAGACTGTAAGGGAGAATCTGTCTGATCGGGGGGGGGAGAGAGACTGTAAGGGAGAGTCTGTCTGATCGGGGAGGGGGGTGGGGGGAGAGACTGTAAGGGATAGTCTGTCTGATCGGTGGGGGGGGGAGAGACTGTAAGGGAGAGTCTGTCAGATCGGGGGGGGGGGGGGGGAGAGACTGTAAGGGAGAGTCTGTCTGATCGGGGGGGGAGAGAGACTGTAAGGGAGAGTCTGTCTGATCGGGGGGGGAGAGAGACTGTAAGGGAGAGTCTGTCTGATCGGGGAGGGGGGTGGGGGAGAGACTGTAAGGGAGAGTCTGTCTGATCGGGGGGGAGAGAGACTCTAAGGGAGAGTCTGTCTGATCGGTGGGGGGGGGGGAGAGAGACTCTAAGGGAGAGTCTGTCTGATCGGGGGGGGGGGGAGAGAGAGACTGTAAGGGAGAGTGTGTCTGATCGGGGGTGGGGGGAGAGACTGTAAGGATTGGATTGGATTGGATTTGTTTATTGTCACGTGTACCGAGGTACAGTGAAAAGTATTTTTCTGCAAGCAGCTCAACAGATCATTCACTACATGGGAAGAAAAGGGAATTAAACAGAATTCAAGAAAATACATGAGAATACATAATAGGGCAACACAATATATACAATGTAACTACATAAGCATTGGCATCGGATGAAGCATACAGGGTGTAGTGTTAATGAGGTCAGTCCACAAGAGGGTCATTTAGGAGTCTGGTGACAGTGGGGAAGAAGCTGTTTTTGAGGCTATTCGTGCGTGTTCTCAGACTTCTGAATCTCCTGCCCGATGGAAGAAGTTGGAAGAGTGAGTAAGCCGGGTGGGAGGGATCCTTGATTATGCTGCCCGCTTTCCCCCGGCAGCGGGAGGTGTAGATGGAATCAATGGATGGGAGGCAGGTTTGTGTGATGGACTGGGCGGTATTCACGACTCTCTGAAGTTCCTTGCGGTCCTGGGCCGAGCAGTTGCCATACCAGGCTGTGATGCAGCCCGATAGGATGCTCTCTATAGTGCATCTGTAAAAGTTGGTACGGGTTAATGTGGACATGCCGAATTTCCTTAGTTTCCTGAGGAAGTAAAGGCGCTGTTGTGCTTTCTTGGTGATAGCGTCGACATGAGTGGACCAGGATAGATTTTTGGTGATGTGCACCCCTAGGAATTTGAAACTGCTCACCATCTCTACCTCGGCCCCGTTGATGCTGACAGGGGTGTGTACAGTACTTTGCTTCCTGAAGTCGATGACCAGCTCTTTAGTTTTGCTGGCATTGAGGGAGAGATTGTTGTCGCTGCACCACTCCACTAGGTTCTCTATCTCCCTCCTGTATTCAGACTCGTCGTTGTTCGAGATAAGGGAGAGTCAGTCTGATCGGGGGGGGGGGGGGGGGGGGGAGGGGAGTGTAGGAGACTGTAAGGGAGAGTCTGTCTGATCGGGGGGGGGGGGAGAGATTGTAAGGGAGAGTCTGTCTGATCGGGGAGGGGGGGCGGAGTGTAGGAGACTGTAAGGGAGAGTCTGTCTGATCGGGGAGGGGGGTGGGGGGAGAGACTGTAAGGGAGAGTGTGTCTGATCGGGGGGGAGAGAGACTGTAAGGGAGAGTCTGTCTGATCGGGGGGGGGGGGGGAGTGTGGGAGACTGTAAGGGATAGTCTGTCTGATGAGGGGGGGGGGAAAGACTGTAAGGGAGAGTCTGTCAGATCGGGGGGGGGGTGGGGGGAGAGACTGTAAGGGAGAGTCTGTCTGATCGGGGGGGGGGGGGGAGTGTGGGAGACTGTAAGGGAGAGTCTGTCTGATCGGGGGGGGAGAGAGACTGTAAGGGAGAGTCTGTCTGATCGGGGAGGGGGGGTAGAGAGACTGTAAGGGAGAGTCTGTCTGATCGGGGGGGGAGAGAGACTGTAAGGGAGAGTCTGTCTGATCGGGGAGGGGGGGGGGGGAGAGACTGTAAGGGAGAGTCTGTCTGATCGGGGGGGGAGAGAGACTGTAAGGGAGAGTCTGTCTGATCGGTGGGGGGGGGGAGAGAGACTGTAAGGGAGAGTCTGTCTGATCGGGGAGGGGGGTGGAAGTGTAGGAGACTGTAAGGGAGAGTCTGTCTGATCGGTGGGGGGGAGAGACTGTAAGGGAGAGTGTGTCTGATCGGGGGGAGGGGGGGGAGAGAGACTGTAAGGGAGAGTGTGTCTGATCGGGGGGGGGGGTGGGGGGAGAGACTGTAAGGGAGAGTCTGTCTGATCGGGGGGGGGGGAGTGTGGGAGACTGTAAGGGAGAGTCTGTCTGATCGGGGGGGGGAGAGAGACTGTAAGGGAGAGTCTGTCTGATCGGGGAGGGGGGGGGAGGAGTGTGGGAGACTGTAAGGGAGAGTCTGTCTGATCGGGGGGGTGGGGGGAGAGACTGTAAGGGAGAGTCTGTCTGATCGGGGAGAGTGGTGGGGGGAGAGACTGTAAGGGAGAGTCTGTCTGATCGGGGAGGGGGGGGAGGAGTGACTAAGGGAGAGTGTCTGATCGGGAAGGGGGGGGGGAGTGTGAGAGACTGTAAGGGAGAGTCTGTCTGATCGGGGGGGGGGGGGGGGGAGTGTGGGAGACTGTAAGGGAGAGTCTGTCTGATCGGGGAGGGGGGTGGGGGGAGAGACTGTAAGGGATAGTCTGTCTGATCGGTGGGGGGGGAGAGACTGTAAGGGAGAGTCTGTCAGATCGGGGGGGGGGGGGGGGAGAGACTGTAAGGGAGAGTCTGTCTGATCGGGGGGGGGGGAGTGTGGGAGACTGTAAGGGAGAGTCTGTCTGATCGAGGGGGGGGAGAGAGACTGTAAGGGAGAGTCTGTCTGATCGGGGAGGGGGGGTAGAGAGACTGTAAGGGAGAGTCTGTCTGATCGGGGGGGGAGAGAGACTGTAAGGGAGAGTCTGTCTGATCGGGGAGGGGGGGGTAGAGAGACTGTAAGGGAGAGTCTGTCTGATCGGGGGGGGAGAGAGACTGTAAGGGAGAGTCTGTCTGATCGGGGAGGGGGGTGGGGGAGAGACTGTAAGGGAGAGTCTGTCTGATCGGGGAGGGGGGTGGGGGAGAGACTGTAAGGGAGAGTCTGTCTGATCGGGGGGGGAGAGAGACTGTAAGGGAGAGTCTGTCTGATCGGTGGGGGGGGGGGAGAGAGACTGTAAGGGAGAGTGTGTCTGATCGGGGGGGGGGGGGGGGGAGAGAGAGACTGTAAGGGAGAGTGTGTCTGATCGGGGGGGGGGGGAGAGACTGTAAGGATTGGATTGGATTGGATTTGTTTATTGTCACGTGTACCGAGGTACAGTGAAAAGTATTTTTCTGCGAGCAGCTCAACAGATCATTCACTACATGGGAAGAAAAGGGAATTAAACAGAATTCAAGAAAATACATGAGAATACATAATAGGGCAACACAATATATACAATGTAACTACATAAGCATTGGCATCGGATGAAGCATACAGGGTGTAGTGTTAATGAGGTCAGTCCACAAGAGGGTCATTTAGGAGTCTGGTGACAGTGGGGAAGAAGCTGTTTTTGAGTCTGTTCGTCCGTGTTCTCAGACTTCTGTATCTCCTGCCCGATGGAAGAAGTTGGAAAAGTGAGGAAGCCGGGTGGGAGGGATCCTTGATTATGCTGCCTGCTTTCCCCCGGCAGCGGGAGGTGTAGATGGAGTTCATGGATGGGAGGCAGGTTCGTGTGATGGACTGGGCGGTATTCACGACTCTCTGAAGTTCCTTGCGGTCCTGGGCCGAGCAGTTGCCATACCAGGCTGTGATGCAGCCCGATAGGATGCTCTCTATAGTGCATCTGTAAAAGTTGGTAAGGGTTAATGTGGACATGCCGAATTTCCTTAGTTTCCTGAGGAAGTATAGGCGCTGTTGTGCTTTCTTGGTGATAGCGTCGACGTGAGTGGACCTGGATAGATTTTTGGTGATGTGCACCCCTAGGAATTTGAAACTGCTCACCATCTCTACCTCGGCCCCATTGATGCTGACAGGGGTGTGTACAGTACTTTGCTTCCTGAAGCCAATGACCAGCTCTTTAGTTTTGCTGGCATTGAGGGAGAGATTGTTGTCGCTGCACCACTCCACTAGGTTCTCTATCTCCCTCCTGTATTCAGACTCGTCGTTGTTCGAGATAAGGGAGAGTCAGTCTGATCGGGGGGAGGGGGGGGGGGGGGGAGTGTAGGAGACTGTAAGGGAGAGTCTGTCTGATCGGGGGGGGGGGGGGGGGAGAGATTGTAAGGGAGAGTCTGTCTGATCGGGGAGGGGGGGCGGAGTGTAGGAGACTGTAAGGGAGAGTCTGTCTGATCGGGGAGGGGGGTGGGGGGAGAGACTGTAAGGGAGAGTGTGTCTGATCGGGGGGAGAGAGACTGTAAGGGAGAGTCTGTCTGATCGGGGGGGGGGGGGAGTGTGGGAGACTGTAAGGGATAGTCTGTCTGATGAGGGGGGGGGGAAAGACTGTAAGGGAGAGTCTGTCAGATCGGGGGGGGGTGGGGGGAGAGACTGTAAGGGAGAGTCTGTCTGATCGGGGGGGGGGGGGGGGAGTGTGGGAGACTGTAAGGGAGAGTCTGTAAGGGAGAGTCTGTCTGATCGGGGAGGGGGGGTAGAGAGACTGTAAGGGAGAGTCTGTCTGATCGGGGGGGGAGAGAGACTGTAAGGGAGAGTCTGTCTGATCGGGGAGGGGGGTGGGGGAGAGACTGTAAGGGAGAGTCTGTCTGATCGGGGGGGGAGAGAGACTGTAAGGGAGAGTCTGTCTGATCGGTGGGGGGGGGAGAGAGACTGTAAGGGAGAGTCTGTCTGATCGGGGAGGGGGGTGGAAGTGTAGGAGACTGTAAGGGAGAGTCTGTCTGATCGGTGGGGGGGAGAGACTGTAAGGGAGAGTGTGTCTGATCGGGGGGGGGGGGAGAGAGACTGTAAGGGAGAGTGTGTCTGATCGGGGGGGGGGGGGGGGGGGGAGAGACTGTAAGGGAGAGTCTGTCTGATCGGGGGGGGGGGAAGTGTGGGAGACTGTAAGGGAGAGTCTGTCTGATCGGGGGGGGAGAGAGACTGTAAGGGAGAGTCTGTCTGATCGGGGAGGGGGGGTAGAGAGACTGTAAGGGAGAGTCTGTCTGATCGGGGGGGGAGAGAGACTGTAAGGGAGAGTCTGTCTGATCGGGGAGGGGGGGGGGGGAGAGACTGTAAGGGAGAGTCTGTCTGATCGGGGAGGGGGGTGGGGGAGAGACTGTAAGGGAGAGTCTGTCTGATCGGGGGGGGAGAGAGACTGTAAGGGAGAGTCTGTCTGATCGGGGGGGGAGAGAGACTGTAAGGGAGAGTCTGTCTGATCGGGGAGGGGGGTGGGGGAGAGACTGTAAGGGAGAGTCTGTCTGATCGGGGGGGGAGAGAGACTGTAAGGGAGAGTCTGTCTGATCGGGGGGGGAGAGAGACTGTAAGGGAGAGTCTGTCTGATCGGTGGGGGGGGGGAGAGAGACTGTAAGGGAGAGTGTGTCTGATCGGGGGGGGGGGGGAGAGAGAGACTGTAAGGGAGAGTGTGTCTGATCGGGGGTGGGGGGAGAGACTGTAAGGATTGGATTGGATTGGATTTGTTTATTGTCACGTGTACCGAGGTACAGTGAAAAGTATTTTTCTGCAAGCAGCTCAACAGATCATTCACTACATGGGAAGAAAAGGGAATTAAACAGAATTCAAGAAAATACATGAGAATACATAATAGGGCAACACAATATATACAATGTAACTACATAAGCATTGGCATCGGATGAAGCAGACATGGGTGTAGTGTTAATGAGGTCAGTCCACAAGAGGGTCATTTAGGAGTCTGGTGACAGTGGGGAAGAAGCAGTTTTTGAATCTGTTCGTCCGTGTTCTCAGACTTCTGAATCTCCTGCCCGATGGAAGAAGTTGGAAGAGTGAGTAAGCCGGGTGGGGGGGATCCTTGATTATGCTGCCTGCTTTCCCCCGGCAGCGGGAGGTGTAGATGGAATCAATGGATGGGATGCCGGTTCGTGTGATGGACTGGGCGGTATTCACGACTCTCTGAAGTTCCTTGCGGTCCTGGGCCGAGCAGTTGCCATACCCAGGCTGTGATGCAGCCCGAGAGGATGCTCTCTATAGTGCATCTGTAAAAGTTGGTAAGGGTTAATGTGGACATGCCGAATTTCCTTAGTTTCCTGAGGAAGTATAGGCGCTGTTGTGCTTTCTTGGTGATAGCGTCGACATGAGTGGACCAGGACAGATTTTTGGTGATGTGCACCCCTAGGAATTTGAAACTGCTAATCATCTCCAGCTCGGCCCCATTGATGCTGACAGGGGTGTGTACAGTACTATGCTTCCTGAAGTCAGCGACCAGCTCTTTAGTTTTGCTGGCATTGAGGGAGAGATTGTTGTCGCTGCACCACTCCACTAGGTTCTCTATCTCCCTCCTGTATTCAGACTCGTCGTTGTTCGAGATAAGGGAGAGTCAGTCTGATCGGGGGGGGGGGGGGGGGGGGGGGAGTGTAGGAGACTGTAAGGGAGAGTCTGTCTGATCGGGGAGGGGGGGCGGAGTGTAGGAGACTGTAAGGGAGAGTCTGTCTGATCGGGGAGGGGGGGGGGAGTGTAGGAGACTGTAAGGGAGAGTCTGTCTGATCGGGGGGGGAGAGATTGTAAGGGAGAGTCTGTCTGATCGAGGGGGGGGAGAGACTAAGGGAGAGTGTGTCTGATCGGGGGGGGGGGTGGGGGGAGGAGTTTGGGAGACTGTAAGGGAGAGTCTGTCTGATCGAGGGGGGGAGAGACTAAGGGAGAGTCTGTCTGATCGGGGGGGGAGGAGTTTGGGAGACTGTAAGGGAGAGTCTGATCGGGGGGGGGAGTTTGGGAGACTGTAAGGGAGAGTCTGTCTGATCGGGGGGGAGTTTGGGAGACTAAGGGAGAGTCTGTCTGATCGGGGGGGGGGGGGTGGTGTGAGAGACTGTAAGGGAGAGTCTGTCTGATTGGGGGGGGGGGAGGAGTTTAGGAGCCTGTAAGGGAGAGTCTGTCTGATCGGGGGGGGGGGGGGGAGAGAGACTGTAAGGGAGAGTCTGTCTGATCGGGGGTGGGAGAGAGACTGTAAGGGAGAGTCTGTCTGATCGGGGGGGGGAGAGAGACTAAGGGAGAGCGTGTCTGATTGGGGGGGGGGGGGGGGGGAGTGTGAGAGACTAAGGGAGAGTCTGTCTGATCGGGGGGGGGGTGGGGGGAGAGACTGTAAGGGAGAGTCTGTCTGATCGGGGAGGGGGGGGCAGTGTGGGAGACTGTAAGGGAGAGTCTGTCTGATCGGGGAGGGGGGGTGAGACTGTAAGGGAGAGTCTGTCTGATCGGGGAGGGGGGGGTGAGACTGTAAGGGAGAGTCTGTCTGATCGGGGAGGGGGGGGGGCAGTGTGTTTGTTTTTCCAAATGAAATGAAATGAATGAAAAGAAAATCGCTTATTGTCACGAGTAGGCTTCAAATGAAGTTACTGTGAAAAGCCCCTAGTCGCCATATTCCGGCGCCTGTTCGGGGAGGCTGGTACAGGGAATTGAACCGTGCTGCTGGCCTGCTTGGTCTGCTTTAAAAGCCAGCGATTTAGCCCTGTGCTAAACCAGTCCCTATATGAATATCTGAGTTAACAGGAAGATACCATTCAGCCCTTTGCACCTGTTCCGCCATTCAATTAATCACAATTGTTACAGTGCAGAATGAGGCCATTCAGCCCATCATGTCTGCACCGTCTCTCCAACCAAGCATCGTGACTCAGTGCCATTCTCCTGCCTTTTCCCCGTACCCCTGCACATTGTTTCTCTTCAAATAACCACCCAATGCTCTCCGGAACGCCTCGATTGAACCTGCCTCCACCACACCTCCAGGCCGTACATTCCAGATCCCAACCCCTCGCTGGGTAAAAAAGAATTTCCTCACATCACATTTTCTTCTTTTGCAAATCAAATCTGTGCCTCTTCTTCTTAATCCTTTTACGAGGGGGAACAGTTTCTCCCCGTCTACTCTGTCCAGCCGATCATGATTTTGAACATCTCACTCAGATTTTCTCTTAGCCTTCTGCATGGCGAACAGTCCCAACTTCTCCAATCAATCCTCATAGCTGAAGGTCTCATCCCTGAACCATTCTTGTAAACCTCTTCTGCAATCCCTCCAGTGCGTTCACATTTTTAAAATAAATTTAGAAAACCCAATTCATTTTTTTCCAATTAAGGGGCAATTTATCATGTCCAATCCACCTAACCTGCACATCTTTGGACTGTGGGAGGAAACGGGAGCACCCGGAGGAAACCCACACAGACACGGGGAGAACAGACATTGACCCAGCGGGGAATTGAACCTGTGACCCTGGCACTGTGAAGCCACAGTGCTAGCCACTGTGCTACTGTACTGCCATCTCTTTGCTTCTTTAATGAGTTTTTTCATCTCCCATCTGAAGATTTGGATTTCCTCTTGGTTCCCAAACTGTATATCTCGCTGATTTGCTTTCCCTATCGTTTTTTGAGAGAATGTCCCCTGAATCATATAATTTACGGCACAGACACAGGCCCTTTGGTCCAAACTGGTCCGTGCCACCCAAAAGCCCATCTCAGCTAACCTCATATGCCAGCATTTGGCCTATATCCCTCTAAACCTTTCCTATCCATGTATCCATGTAATCAGGGGCTGTTTAGCAAAGGGCTAAATCGCTGGCTTTGAAAGCAGACCAAGCAAGTCAGCAGCACGGTTTGATTCTCGTAACAGCCTCCCCAAATAGGCGCCAGAATGTGACGACTAGGGGCTTTTCACAGTAACTTCATTTGAAGCCTACTCGTGACAATAAGCCATTTTCATTTCATTTCATTTCATATCTGTCCAAATGCCCTTTAAATGTTGTCAATGTCCCTGCTTCACCCACTTCCTCAGGCAGCTCATTCCACATACGTACCACAATCAGGTCCCATTAATTTTTCCCCTCTTAATTAAAACCTATGCCCTCTAGTTCTCGATTCCCCAACCCTGGGGAAAAGACTGAGTGCATTCACCCTATCCATGCCTCTCACGATCGTATTCACTTCTATAAGATCACCCCTCAGTCTCCTATGCTCCAAAGACAGAAGTCCCAGCCTGTCCAATCCCTCCCTGTAACTCAGTCCCTGTGTCCCAGCCTGTCCAATCCCTCCCTGTAACTCAGTCCCTGTCCCAGCCTGTCCAATCCCTCCCTGTAACTCAGTCCCTGTGTCCCAGCCTGTCCAATCCCTCCCTGTAACTCAGTCCCTGTGTCCCAGCCTGTCCAATCCCTCCCTGTAACTCAGTCTCTGTCCCAGCCTGTCCAATCCCCCCCTGTAACTCAGTCCCTGTCCCAGCCTGTCCAATCCCTCCCTGTAACTCAGTCCCTGTGTCCCAGCCTGTCCAATCCCTCCCTGTAACTCAGTGCCTGTGTCCCAGCCTGTCCAATCCCTCCCTGTAACTCAGTCCCTGTGTCCCAGCCTGTCCAATCCCTCCCTGTAACTCAGTCCCTGTCCCAGCCTGTCCAATCCCTCCCTGTAACTCAGTCCCTGTCCCAGCCTGTCCAATCCCTCCCTGTAACTCAGTCCCTGTGTCCCAGCCTGTCCAATCCGTCCCTGTAACCCAATCCCTGTCCCAGCCTGTCCAATCCCTCCCTGTAACTCAGTCCCTGTCCCAGCCTGTCCAATCCCTCCCTGTAACTCAGTCCCTGTGTCCCAGCCTGTCCAATCCCCCCCTGTAACTCAGTCCCTGTCCCAGCCTGTCCAATCCCTCCCTGTAACTCAGTCCCTGTGTCCCAGCCTGTCCAATCCCTCCCTGTAACTCAGTCCCTGTGTCCCAGCCTGTCCAATCCCTCCCTGTAACTCAGTCCCTGTGTCCCAGCCTGTCCAATCCCTCCCTGTAACTCAGTCCCTGTGTCCCAGCCTGTCCAATCCCTCCCTGTAACTCAGTCCCTGTCCCAGCCTGTCCAATCCCTCCCTGTAACTCAGTCCCTGTGTCCCAGCCTGTCCAATCCGTCCCTGTAACTCAATCCCTGTCCCAGCCTGTCCAATCCCTCCCTGTAACTCAGTCCCTGTGTCCCAGCCTGTCCAATCCGTCCCTGTAACTCAATCCCTGTCCCAGCCTGTCCAATCCCTCCCTGTAACTCAGTCCCTGTCCCAGCCTGTCCAATCCCTCCCTGTAACTCAGTCCCTGTCCCAGCCTGTCCAATCCCTCCCTGTAACTCAGTCCCTGTGTCCCAGCCTGTCCAATCCCTCCCTGTAACTCAGTCCCTGTCCCAGCCTGTCCAATCCCTCCCTGTAACTCAGTGCCTGTGTCCCAGCCTGTCCAATCCCTCCCTGTAACTCAGTCCCTGTCCAATCCCTCCCTGTAGCTCAGTCCCTGTGTCCCAGCCTGTCCAATCCCTCCCTGTAACTCAGTCCCTATCCCAGCCTGTCCAATCCCTCCCTGTAACTCAGTCCCTGTGTCCCAGCCTGTCCAATCCTTCCCTGTAACTCAGTCCCTGTGTCCCAGCCTGTCCAATCCCTCCCTGTAACACAGTCCCTGTGTCCCAGCCTGTCCAATCCCTCCCTGTAACTCAGTCCCTGTGTCCCAGCCTGTCCAATCCCTCCCTGTAACTCAGTCCCTGTCCCAGCTTGTCCAATCCCTCCCTGTAACTCAGTCGCTGTGTCCCAGCCTGTCCAATCCCTCACTGTAACTGTCCCTGTGTCCCAGCCTGTCCAATCCCTCCCTGTAACTCAGTCCCTGTCCCAGCCTGTCCAATCCCTCCCTGTAACTCAGTGCCTGTGTCCCAGCCTGTCCAATCCCTCCCTGTAACTCAGTCCCTGTCCCAGCCTGTCCAATCCCTCCCTGTAACTCAGTCCCTGTCCCAGCCTGTCCAATCCCTCCCTGTAACTCAGTGCCTGTGTCCCAGCCTGTCCAATCCCTCCCTGTAACTCAGTCCCTGTCCCAGCCTGTCCAATCCCTCCCTGTAACTCAGTCCCTGTGTCCCAGCCTGTCCAATCCCTCCCTGTAACTCAGTCCCTGTCCCAGCCTGTCCAATCTCTCCCTGTAACTCAGTCCCAGTCCAATCCCTCCCTGTAACTCAGTCCCTGTCCCAGCCTGTCCAATCCCTCCCTGTAACTCAGTCCCTGTGTCCCAGCCTGTCCAATCCCTCCCTGTAACTCAGTCCCTGTGTCCCAGCCTGTCCAATCCCTCCCTGTAACTCAGTCCCTGTGTCCCAGCCTGTCCAATCCCTCCCTGTAACTCAGTCCCTGTCCCAGCCTGTCCAATCCCTCCCTGTAACTCAGTGCCTGTGTCCCAGCCTGTGCAATCCCTCCCTGTAACTCAGTCCCTGTGTCCCAGCCTGTCCAATCCCTCCCTGTAACTCAGTCCCTGTGTCCCAGCCTGTCCAATCCCTCACTGTAACTCAGTCCCTGTCCCAGCCTGTCCAATCCTTCCCTGTAACTCAGTCCCTGTGTCCCAGCCTGTCCAATCCCTCCCTGTAACTCAGTCCCTGTCCCAGCCTGTCCAATCCCTCCCTGTAACTCAGTCCTTGTGTCCCAGCCTGTCCAATCTCTCCCTGTAACTCAGTCCCTGTCCCAGCCTGTCCAATCCCTCCCTGTAACTCAGTCCTTGTGTCCCAGCAACATCCCTGTAAATCTCTTCTGGACCCTCTCCAGTTTAATACATCTTTCCTATAGCAAGGTGACCAAAACTGAACACAATACTCCTGACTGTGCCCCTGGAGTCTGTTCAGCTTTACTTTTCCCACAAACCTTTTGTTCCAGTCTAACTGGCCCAACTCTGATCTTGTCCCATTGAAGTCAGCTCTCACTCTCTCCCAGTTAATTATTCTAACTCTGACTGCCGAATGTCCCTTTCTACCATAAACCCAGCCTATGCCTAACAATATAATTGATTATATATAATGAAGAGTCTCCTAAATGTTTCCCCACTGACACTGGATACACTTGGCCCACCGTTTTTCCGAGGACCAGGTCCAGCGCTGTATCCTTTCCTATTGGGCTGGACTGCTGTAGAAAATATTCCTGAACACAATCTCGGAACGTTTACCCCTCTCCACCATTTACAACTCCACTGTCCCAACCTACATTTGGGATTTGAACTAAAATTGTGCAGTCAGATGGTTGACTTTGGCTAATTTTCTGTTATAATTGGTTTTGATTTTTCAGTGCTATCCGAGGCGGTGATCTGTTCCTCAGTCTATCAGCAGATGGTCTCGATGGCAGCAGTAGCAATGGGAGTTCAAGTCAGGATTCACCAGCAAAGTCTAGTACAATAAGAGAGTCTCCAGTGACGACATCTGATTCCTGCTCATCTTTCACGGCAGGACCTGGACTTTCACCAAAGTGACCCCACCTCTCCTGAAGGAATGTTGCAAGCATGGAGAATTTGGGAACAGAGTTTACATCAATTATAACCTGGTGTAAAATGTGTGGTGCCATTAATATATGTAATTGTGTAGAAGAATGTCAGTGTTAATGAACTGGTTGTAGTCATTCTGAGAAATATTTTCTCCCTTTTTAATTTTTTCCCTTGAAATTGTTCATTTTTTTGCACCGACACTTGGGAATCTGAAAAATGCTGAAATGTCTCCTGCTAGAATCACAGCTTTTGGCTTTGACTTTTACTTCCATAAGATTCGAAGTGCAGCACAGGTTTGTCCTTTTCAGATACTTGCGAGCTTTACTTTCTATGAATAGCACTAAACAGAAATGGTTCTTGACTTGAATTTATTTTTCAGCTGTTGTTGAGTCGATCTTTGTGCTTTGCCTTGGATAAGTGCAAATGTTAATGGCTAACAAAGCCACCTTGAGCTGGGTGCAATGGGAGAGTTGGCAGAATGTATTGACAGCTCTCATTGACTTCCATTGGTCCTTTTGTACAGATTCAGTTACTTTAGTTATTTCTTTATTGAATGATTGTTGCGGAAGCAGCTTTTACAGAGAGTCTCGCAGATACCTGTAATATCAGGCACCTGTGGAGTGTTCATAGCTATTAACAAACATGTGCATAGTGTAACATACCAGGAGAAAGGAGACATTTGCCTAATTTAATATTGTATGTCATATCTCTCCATCACTGCATGACCCATGTGTATAATCCATAAATCCCTATAAACAGTTTCACAAGCTTCTGGGAAAATAAATAATTAGTTACATTGAACTCTGTTTGTTATTTTCCCATAAACTTGAATTTTTTTTGTTTCATTAACTTTGTATTGCCATGTATCGTGACGGTGTTGTATAAACACCTGTTTCTTTTGCTCTATGTGGAGTTATCAGTGGATTTACACCTGACTAACCTGAAATCTGCTTATCAATGTCCTTATTTTCCCAACATTGTGCAAAAAGGAAAATCAGGCTTCAGAACAATAAGGAAGTGACTGGATCTGGATTACTGTATTGAATGAAAGTTTATATTGTATATATATAAAAAGTTCTGTAACATGACTTTCATCTGCATTTGTGAAACTCTGTCAGCGAGGGGGTTGACTAACTACAGACTGTTGATTTATCACAAACCTTGATAGCCTGGAGCTGCTGTTGCAAAATCTCTACTCGAGTAATCCATCTGCGTTCCAGGGAG
Source organism: Scyliorhinus canicula (assembly GCF_902713615.1). Taxonomy (NCBI): domain Eukaryota; kingdom Metazoa; phylum Chordata; class Chondrichthyes; order Carcharhiniformes; family Scyliorhinidae; genus Scyliorhinus; species Scyliorhinus canicula. The sequence continues at coordinate 586,210 of NC_052162.1, forward strand.
AGTTTGTGTGTTCCAGATATTTGTTTTCAGAATTACTAAAGAGGATGTTGCTGACTCTGCAAATTGCAATTCATCACACAATGTAAATAATGTTCTGTGCAAACAAATCATTGAAAAAATTGAAGATAAATTGGTAAAAAGTACAACAAATATTAGTTGCACAAGGAAGGCAGAGGCCTGGGACTTGAAATGATTTCACAACTTGTCTCCTCAACCTGTCATCCTGGAGCAGGTTTGCCTTTGCTCTCTACCAGTGCCTGGGGGGTCAGTCTGAGACTCCGAACTGCTCGAGAGCATCCTGCTTCTCCAGTGAACCCGCATCGCTGCAGCCACTGAGGTAGCACGGCAGAGGAGCACCAGGATCAGGAAATGAACAGACACTAAAGGAATGAACAAGGGTGCGTAGTTATATTTTCTGTAAGTTATAACTAATCGGATTAGGTGTTGGAATTTATATTTATACTGGTGAGGATGAGAGAAACATGCAAGGAAGGAATGCAAAGTCACGGTGATTGGGGAACTGGGCAGTCGTCTATTTGAAAGCTTGCCAATAATAACTGAAAATCGGGGAGTGGGGGCAGCGGACACCGAGAGAGAGGTACTTCGAACAATGACACTCACTAGGGGAAAAACCTAAGGGGACTAAAGGCTGACCAGTTTCCGATGCCTGATCACCTACATCCTGCAAAGGTAGTGTTTGTAATCTTCCCAAATTCTGGAAAGGTTCCAGTAGATTGGCAAACCGAAAATGCAAGACATCTGTTCAAGAAAGGAGGCGATAGCAAGCAGGAAATTAAAGGACAGTTAGTGCAACATCCGTCATTGGAAAAATGCTCGAATCCATTATTAAGGGTGTAGGAGCAGATATTTAGAAAACCATAATTCAATCAGGCAGTCAACATGATTTTGTGTTTAACAAATGTATTTATTTGAGTTCTTTGAGCTTGTAACAAGCTGGATTAAAGAGGAACGTGGACAGAGTATTTGGATTTCCAAAGGGATTTGATAATTGGTGCCACATGAAAGGTTACTACACGAGATAACAAGTTATGGTGTTGGGAGTAATATATTGGCGGGAAGAGGATTAACTAATTAACAGAAACTGAGTTGGGATGACTGGTGCTATTTTCAGGTTGGGAAACTAATTTGTACGCAGTCGATGCTGGGCCTATTATTTACAATCTATATTAATGAATTGGTGACACGGTGACAGTGGTTAGCACTGCTGCCTCACAGCGCCAGGGACCCAGGATGGCACGGTGACACTGTTTAGCATTACTGCCTCACAGCGTTGGGGACCCATGGTGGCACAGTGGTTAGCACTGCTGCCTCACAGTAACAGAGTAACAGGGACCCAGGTTGATTCAGCTGAATCAGGTAGAGTGTGTACGTTCTTCCGTGTCTGCGTGGGTGCTCCGGTTTCCTCCCACAGTCCAAAGATGTGTAGGTTAGATGAATTGGCCATGATAAATTGTCCCTTAGTGTCCAGAGATGTTTGGGTTAGGTGGGTCGGCTGTGATCGGTGCCAGGGGTGGGGGGGTGGAGCCTGGGTGGAGAGGTATTACAGAATACTGTGGTACAGAGGCTTCTGAGTATTATAATGTACACAAATGATTTGGACAAAGGAGTTGCATGCGATTGGATTGGATTTGTTTATTGTCACGTGTACCGAGGTACAGTGAAAAGTATTTTTTTGCGAGCAGCTCAACAGATCATGAAAATCACTTATTGTCACGAGTAGGCTTCAATGAAGTCACTGTGAAAAGCCCCTAGTCGCCACATTCCGGCGCCTGTCCGGGGAGGCTGGTACGGGAATCGAACCGTCCTGTTTTAAAAGCCAGCGATTTAGCCTTGTGAGCTAAACCAGCCCCCCTATAATCATTAAGTACATGGGAAGAAAAGGGAATAAAAGAAGATACATAATAGGGCAACACAAGGCATACAATGTAACTAACTACATAAGCACCGGCATCGGATGAAGCATACAGGGTGTAGTGTTAATGAGGTCAGTCAATAAGAGGGTCATTTAGGAATCTGGTGACAGTGGGGAAGAAGCTGTTTTTGAGTCTGTTCGTGCGTGTTCTCAGACTTCTGTATCTCCTGATGGAAGAAGTTGGAAGAGTGAGTAAGCCGGGTGGGAGGGATCTTTGATTATGCTGCCCGCTTTCCCCCGGCAGCGGGAGGTGTAGATGGAGTCAGTGGATGGGAGGCAGGTTCGTGTGATGGACTGGGCGGTATTCACGACTCTCTGAAGTTTCTTGCGGTCCTGGGCCGAGCAGTTGCCATACCAGGCTGTGATGCAGCCAGATAGGATGCTTTCTATGGTACATCTGTAAAAGTTGGTAAGGTTTAATGTGGACATGCCGAATTACCTTAGTTTCCTGAGGAAGTATAGGCGCTGTTGTGCTTTCTTGGTGGTAGCGTCGACGTGGGTGGACCAGGACAGATTTTTGGTGATGTGCACCCCTAGGAATTTGAAACTGCTCACCATCTCCACCTCGGCCCCGTTGATGCTGACAGGGGTGTGTACAGTACTTTGCTTCCTGAAGTCAGTGACCAGCTCTTTAGTTTTGCTGGCATTGAGGGATAGATTGTTGTCGTTACACCACTCCACTAGGTTCTCTATCTCCCTCCTGTATTCGGACTCGTCGTTATTCGAGATCCGGCCCACTATGATCGTATCGTCAGCAAACTTTGTGGATGGAGTTGGAACCAAGTTTTGCCACGTGGTCGTGTGTGTACAGGGAGTAGAGTAGGGGGCTAAGTACGCAGCCTTGCAGGGCCCCGGTATTGAGGACTATTGTGGAGGAGGTGCTGTTGTTTACCCTTACTGATTGTGGTCTGTGGGTCAGAAAGTCAAGGATCCAGTTGCAGAGTGAGGAGCCAAGTCCTAGGTTTTGGAGCTTTGATATGAGCTTGGCTGGGATTATGGTGTTGAAGGCGGAGCTGTAGTCAATAAATAGGAGTCTGATGTAGGAGTCCTTGTTGTTGACATGCTCCAGGGATGAGTATAGGGCCAGGGAAATGGCGTCTGATGTGGACCGGTTGTGGCGTTTGCAGCGTGATGTGAATTGAAGTGGGTCAAGGCGTTCTGGGAGTATGGAGGTGATGCGCTTCATGATCAGCCTCTCGAAGCACTTCATTACAACTGAAGTCAGGGCCACCGGGTGGTTGTCATTGAGGCACGTTGCCTGGTTCTTCTTTGGCACCGGTATGATGGTGGTCTTCAAATGTCTCCAAATTTGCAGATGACACTAAGTTGGGTGGCAGTGTGTGCTGCGAGGAGGCTGCAGGGTGACTTAGGTAGACTGACTGAGTAGCAAATACTTTGGAAATACAATATATTGTGGGTAAATGTGAGGTTATCCAGTTTGGTGGCAGGAACAGGAGGGCAGATTATTATCTGAATGGTGGTAGTTTGGGAAAAGAGGAAGTGGAACGAGACCTGGCTGTCACGGTGGAACAGTCACTGAAGGTTAGCATGCAACAGCAGGCAGTGAGGAAAGCTAATGGCATGCTGGCCGCCTTTGCAAGAGGATTGGAATGCAGGAGAGGAGTAGTGATGTCTTGCTGCAGTTATACAGGGCCTTGGTGAGACCACACAAAGAACAAAGAAAAGTACAGCACAGGAACAGGCCCTTCGGCCCTCCAAGCCTGTGCCAACCATTCTGCCCGTCTAAACTAAAATCTTCTACACTTCCTGGGTCCGTATCCCTCTATTCCCATCCTATTCATGTATTTGTCAAGATGGTCCTTAAAAGCCACCATCGTTCCTGCTTCCACCACCTCCCCTGGCAGCGAGTTCCAGGCATAGAACATAGAACAGTACAGCACAGAACAGGCCCTTCGGCCCTCAATGTTGTGCCGAGCCATGATCACCCTACTCAAACCCACGTATCCACCCTATACCCGTAACCCAACAACCTCCCCCTTAACCTTACTTTTATTAGGACACTACGGGCAATTTAGCATGGCCAATCCACCTAACCCGCACATCTACCCTCTGTGTAAAAAAAATGTGCCTCATACATCTTCTCTAAATCTTGCCCCTCACACCTTAAACCTATGCCCCCTAGTAATTGACCCCTCGTCTCTGGGAAAAAGCCTCTGACTATCCACTCTGTCTATGCCTCTCATAATTTTGTAGACCTCTATCAGGTCACCCCTCAACCTCCGTCGTTCCAGTGAGAACAAACCGAGTTTATTCAACCTCTCCTCATACCTAATGCCCTCCATACCAGGCAACATCCTGGTAAATCTCTTCTGCACCCTCTCTAAAGCTTCCACATCCTTCTGGTAGTGTGGCGACCAGAATTGAACACTATACTCCAAGTGTACCCTAACTAAGGTTATATACAGCTGCAACATGACTTGCCAATTCTTATACTCAGTGCCCCGGCCAAAGAAGGCAAGCATGCCGTATGCCTTCTTGACTACCTTCTCCACCTGTGTTGCCCCTTTCAGTGACCTGTGGACCTGTACACCTAGATCTCTCTGACTTTCAATACTCTTGAGGGTTCTATCATTCACTGTATATTCCCTACCTGCATTAGACCTTCCAAAATGCATTAGCTCACATTTGTCCGGATTAAACTCCATCTGCCATCTCTCCGCCCAAGTCTCCAAATGATCTAAATCCTGCTGTATCCTCTGACAGTCCTCATCGCTATCCACAATTCCACCAACCTTTGTGTCGTCTGCAAACTTTCTAATCAGACCAGTTACATTTTCCTCCAAATCATTTATATATACTACGAACAGCAACGGTCCCAGCACTGATCCCTGTGGAACACACCTTGAGTATTGTGGGCAGTTTTGGTCTCCTAGTTTGAGGAAGGACATTCTTTCTGTTGAGGGTGTCCAGCGAAGGTTCCCAGACTAATTCCCGGGATGGCAGGACTGACAGGTGGAGAAAGACTGGATCAACTGGGCTTGTACTCACTGGGGTTTAGAAGAATGAGAGGGGATCTCATAGAAACATATAAAATCCTGATGGGACTGGACAAGCTAGATGCGGGAAGAAGGTTCCCAATATTGGGAACGTCCAGAAGTAGGGGTCACGGACTAAGAATAAGGGGTCAGTCATTCAGGACTAAGATGAGGAAGAACGTCTTCTCTCTCAGAGTTGTGAACTTGTGGAATTCTCTCCCACAGAAAGCTGTTGGGCCAGTTTGTTGGATATATTCAAGAGGGAGCTGGACGTGGCCCTTGTGGCTAAAATTACCAAGGGTACGGAGAGAAAGCAGCTATTTTCAATGTTATCTTGGAACAGAAAAAGTTAGCAAACCAGTACAGCAAGTCATGAAGGCAAACAGCCTGGCACAGTGAAAGAGATGTGACTGCTGTGTGTCAGCAGAGTGGGTGTGTAGACCTGAATATTATGCTGCCTGTGGTCATATAGAACATAGAGAAATACAGCACAGAACAGGCCCTTCGGCCCACGATGTCGTGCTGACATTTTGTCCTAGGTTAATCATAGATTATCATCGAATTTTGGACACTAAGGTCAATTTATCATGGCCAATCCACCCAACCTGCACGTCTTTGGACTGTGGGAGGAAACCGGAGCACCCGGAGGAAACCCACGCACACACGGGGAGGATGTGCAGACTCCACACAGACAGTGACCCAAGCCTGAATCGAACCTGGGACCCTGGAGCTGTGAAGCAATTGTGCTATCCACAATTCTACCATGCTGCCCTTAAGAACAAATTAATCTACACTCCATTATTCTACCGTAATCCATGTACCTATCCAATAGCCGCTTTTAATGGTCCCTAATGTTTACGACTCAACTACTTCCACAGGCAGTGCATTCCATGCCCCCCACTACTCTCTGGGTAAAGAACCTACCTCTGACATCCCCCCTATATCTTCCACCATTCATCTTAAATTTATGTCCCCTTGTTCCGCCCGGGAAAAAGTCTGGATCGACTGGATCACAAACCAGCTGTGCACATTGAGGGTGCAGCTTCCCGTTCAGACACTGAGGTGCTGGTGTATGTGCAGTCAATGGCACTGCTTCAGGTCGACTGCTGTGCAGGTTAAATTAAGTGTTTGCATTGAGCGGCACAGTGGGTTAGCTCTGTTGCCTCACGCTGCCGAGGTCCCAGGTTCGATCCCAGCTCTGGGTCACTGTCCGTGTGGAGTTTGCACATTCTCCCTGTGTTTGTGTGGGTTTCACTATGTTAGAGGTGAAAATATTCACACAAAGGACTTTTGGATCAGGAAAGAAGCAGATTATATCAGAATTCTGGGAGAAAGGCCTGAGGCTCGGCAGCCTTTAGATAGCACTCTTTCTCACTTGAGCTAAGGTTCACACAGGTTAATATACAGATTTGAAAGTGAAATCAGTTTGTAATCCCATTTACATACAGCCAATCACCTTTATTCGCGTCACAATTCAATACATGCAACTAATTAGTCCTCCATTATCTCAGTCCATGCCATAAATGGTTATTAGTTTGTAATCTACAGCCTTTTCCTGTTGTTGCTAATTCTTCAGCTTGTGGCGAGCCGGGCTGAGCAGGGATATCTTAAGGCATTCAGACCTTGGGCAAAGTTTGTTCATAGACTATTGTCTCTGAGTTTGCACCTGGGGATGAGTCATTTGTTTTGCACACAGGGCTGTTATTCCAGTAGCAGATACGGAAAGTACATCAAACTTCAGGGTTAGATATAATTTGCAACAAGGGGCAGCACGGTAGCATAGTGGTTAGCACAGTTGCTTCACAGCTCCAGGGTCCCAGGTTCGATTCAGGCTTGGGTCACTGTCTGTGCGGAGTCTGCACGTTCTCCCCGTGTCTGCGTGGGTTTCCTCCGGGTGCTCCGGCTTCCTCCCACAGTCCAAAGATGTGCGGGCTAGGTGGACTGGCCATGGTAAATTGACCTTAGTGTCCAAAAGGTTCATTGGGGTTAATCGGATAAGGGGGTGGGGTGGAGGCGGTGTGTGCTTGAGTGGGGTCCTCTTTCCAAGGGCTGGTGCAGACTCGATGGGCGGAATGGCCTCCTTCTGCACTGTAAATTCTATTATTCATAGTTAAGAATGTTATATATTGTAAAAAGCAGGATTTCCCACAATCGTATAATGTGAGAGACAGAATTTTGTCACCAACACACCCCCACAACCCAAAAATGTGCAGGCTAGGTGGATTGGCCACGCCAAATTGCCCCTTAATTGGAAAAAGAATGATTGGGTACACTAAATTTCTAAAAAAAAAGTGTTTTGCAGTAACTTTATTTGTTCCCCTCCAGTTTAGTGTTGAATAACAAAGAACAAAGAAAATTACAGCACAGGAACAGGCCCTTCGGCCCTCCCAGCCTGCGCCGATCCAGATCCTTTATCTAAACCTGTTGCCTATTTTCCAAGGATCTACTTCCCTCTGTTCCCCGCCCGTTCATATATCTGTCCAGATGCATCTTAAATGATGCTATCGTGCCCGCCTCTACCACCTCCGCTGGCAAAGCATTCCAGGCACCCACCACCCTCTGCGTAAAAAACTTTCCACGCACATCTCCCTTAAACTTTCCCCCTCTCACCTTGAAATCGTGACCCCTTGTAATTGACACCCCCACTCTTGGAAAAAGCTTGTTGCTATCCACCCTGTCCATACCTCTCAATTTTGTAGACCTCAATCAGGTCCCCCCTCAACCTCCGTCTTTCCAACGAAAACAATCCTAATCTACTCAACCTTTCTTCATAGCTAGCACCCTCCATACCAGGCAGCATCCTGGTGAACCTCCTCTGCACCCTCTCTAAAGCATCCACATCCTTCTGGTAATGTGGCGACCAGAACTGCACACAGTATTCCAAATGTGGCCTAACCAAAGTCCTATACAACTGTAACATGACCTGCCGACTCTTGTACTCAATACCCCGTCCAATGAAGGCAAGCATGCTGTATGCCTTCTTGACCACTCTTATCGACCTGCGTTGCCACCTTCAGGGTACTATGGACCTGAACTCCCAGATCTCTCTGTACATCAATTTTCCCCAGGACTCTTCCATTGACCATATAATCCGCTCTTGAATTAGATCTTCCAAAATGCATCACCTCGCATTTGACTGGATTGAACTCCATCTGCCATTTCTCTGACCAACTCTCCAATCTATCTATATTTTGCTGTATTCTCTGACAGTCCTCCTTGCTATCTGCAACTCCACCAATCTTAGTATCATCTGCAAACTTGCTCATCAGACCACCTATACCTTCATCCAGATCATTTATGTATATCACAAACAGTGGTCCGAGCACAGATCCCTGTGGAACACCATTAGTCACCTTTCTCCATTTTGAGACACTCCCTTCCACCACTACTCTCTGTCTCCTGTTGCCCAGCCAGTTCTTTATCCATCTAGCTAGTACACCCTGAACCCCATACGACTTCACTTTTTCCATCAACCTGCCATGGGAAACTTTATCAAATGCCTTACTGAAGTCCATGTATATGACATCTACAGCCCTTCCCTCATCAATTAACTTTGTCACTTCCTCAAAGAATTCTATTAGGTTTGTAAGACATGACCTTCCCTGCACAAAACCATGCTGCCTATCACCGATAAGTCTATTTTCTTCCAGATGTGAATAGATCCTATCCCTCAGTATCTTCTCCAAGTTTGCCTACCACTGACGTCAAGCTCACAGGACTATAATTCCCTGGATTATCCCTGCTACCCTTCTGAAACAAAGGGACAACATTAGCAATTCTCCAGTCCTCCGAGACCTCACCCATGCTCAAGGATGCTGCAAAGATATCTGTTAAGGCCCAGCTATTTCGTCCCTCGCTTCCCTCAGTAACCTGGGATAGATCCCATCTGGTTCTGGGGACTTGTCCCCCTTAATGCCTTTTAGAATACCCAAAACCTCCCCCTTCCTTATGCCAACTTGACCTAGAGTATTTAAACATCCATCCCCAGCCTCAACATCCATCATGTCCCTCTCCTTGGTGAATACCAATGCAAAGTACTCATTAAGAATCTCACCCATTTCCTCTGAGTCCACGCATAAATTCCCTCTTTTGTCTTTGAGTGGGCCAATCCTTTCTCTAGTTACCCTCTTGCTCCTTGTATACGAATAAAAGGCTTTGGGATTTTCCTTAACTAACCCTGTTAGCCAAAGATATTTCATGACCCCTTTTAGCCCTCTTTATTGCGCGTTTGAGATTCGTCCTACTTTCCCGATATTCCTCCAAAGCTTCATCAGTTTTGAGTTGCCTCGATCTTATGTCTCCTTCCTTTTTCATCTTAGCTAGTCTCACAATTCCACCCGTCATCCATGGTTCCCTAATCTTGCCATTTCTCCCACATTTAAAATGTGGATTTACCCTTAAACAGCTGCTCCCAATCCACATTCCCGAGCTCCTGCTGAATTTTGTCATACTTGGCCTTTCCCCAATTTAGCACTCTTCCTTTAGGACCACTCTCGTCTTTGTCCATGAAGATTCTAAAACTTACGGAATTGTGATCGCTATTCCCAAAGTAATCACCGACTGAAACTTTAACCACCTGGCGGGGATCATTCCCCAATACCAGGTCCAGTATGGCCCCTTCCCGAGTTGGACTATTTACATACTGCTCTAAAAAACTCTCCTGGATGCTCCTTACAAATTCTACTCCATCTACACCGCCAACACTACATGAGTCCCATTCAATGTTGGGGAAGTTAAAATCTCCCATCACAACCACCCTATTGCTCCTACATTGTTCTATAATCTGTCTACATATTTGTACCTCTACTTCACGCTCGCTTTTGGGAGACCTGTAGTAAAGTCCCAACAATGTTCTGCACCCTTCCTATTTCTTAGCTCTATCCATATTGCCTCAGTGCTCGAATCCTCCATCGTGCCCTCCTTAATCACAACTGTGATATCATCTTGGACTAGTAATGCAACTCCTCCACCCCTTTTACCTCCCTCCCTATCCCTCCTGAAGCATCTATACCCTGGGATATTTACTTGCCAGTCTTGCCCTTCCCTCAACCAAGTCTTAGTAATGCCAATAACATCATATTCCCAGGTACTAATCCAAGCCCTAAGTTCATCTGCCTTACCTGCTACACTTCTCACATTAAAACAAATGCACCTCAGACCACCTGTCCCTTTGCAATCATCATCTCTTCCCTATCTACTCTTCCCCTTAGTCACATTGAGTTTATTATCCAGCACCTTACTGGCTTTAGTTGCTGCTTCTTTACTGACCTCTAACTTCCTAATCTGGTTCCCATCCCCCTGCCACATTAGTTTAAAACCTCCCCAACAGTGTTAGCAAAAGCACCCTCTAGGACATTGGTTCCAGTCCTGCCCAGGTGTAGACCATCTGATTTGTAATGGTCCCACCACCCCCAGAACCGGTTCCAATGTCCCACAAATCTGAACCCCTCCCTCCTGCACCATCTCTCAAGTCACGTATTCATTCTGACTATTCTTGAATTTCTACTCTGACTGTCTCGTGGCACTGGTAGCAATCCTGAGATTACTACCTTTGAGTTCCTACTTTTTAAACTTATCTCCTAACTCCCTAAATTCTGATTTTACCTATATCGTTGGTGCCTATATGCACCATGACAACTGGCTGTTCACCTTCCCCCTTCAGTATGTCCTGCAGCCGATCTGAGACATCCCTGGAGGCAACATACTATTCGGGAGTCTCGTTTTCGACCACAGAAACGCCTGTGTACTCCCCTTACAATTGAATCCCCTATGACTATAGCCCTGCCAGTCTTTTTCCCGCCCTTCTGTGCAGCAGCCTGGTGCCATGGGTCTGGCTGCTACTGCCTTCCCCTGGTGAGTCATCTCCCCCAACAGTATCCAAAACGGTATACCTGTTTCGGAGGGAGATGACCGCAGGGGACACCTGCACTGCCTTCCTGCTCTTTCTCTGCCTTTTGGTCACCCATTCCGTCTCCCTCACCAATCCTAATCTGCGGTGTGACCAACTCACTGAACATGCTATCCACGACCTCCTCAGCATCGCGGATGCTCCAACGTGAGTCCATCCGCAGCTCCAGAGCCGTCATGTGGTCTAACAGGAGCTGCAGCTGGACACACTTCCCGCACATGAAGGAGTCAGGGGCATCGGTCGCGTCCCTGAACTCCCACATTGAGCACGAGGAGCATAACACGGGTCTGGGATCTCCTGCCATTTTTAAACTTTACCTTAACTGATTACAAATATTATATCAAATAATGAATAAGTGAAAGGAATAAAGATTTTACTTACCAATCACAATACTTACCAACACACACAGAGTTAAATTTCTCCCAGCTACTGCTAATTGGAGCACTTTCCTTACCAGCCAATCAGGTCACTGCTTTGCTGTGATGTCACTCTTCAAGGTAAGTTTTTAAAGAGGTAAACTTACCTTCCCGACGACCCCTCGCCACTGCTGCCACCGAAAATCTGAAGTCCGCTTCTCCTGCAGGCTGTGACATCACGGTTCAACTTCTTTCTACTTCTACCTGCCCTCGAGCCTTCTTCTTGATCTTTACTCAGCTGGGATCCTTACAGCGGTGGTTTTTTTTGGTTAGAGGAGGGGGTGGGGGGGAAACACTGAAGAAGTGTTTCAGGTTTAACTGTCACTTGACAACAGCTCCTTCACAAACCACCTTCAAGTTACGCTGAGCACGGCACGTATGTAAATTTCCCCCCCAACAGCCAATCAGCAGCTCCGCTCTACTGCCCTCTGCTGGATGGCCTCCTTCTGTTCCTGGTTTCTGACCAAAGCCAGTTATCGGAAATAATTTAACTGCTGCCAGGCTTATTTGATGCTGTGTAAGTGATTACATTATATACAACAACTTGGGAGAGTTGTTTTGATTTTACCCATTGTATTTAGGCTAAAAATATTTACTCTTTTAAAGGGTTGTTTCCTTAATAAAATTGAAAATAATGTCATCCATTATTTTTGCTGCGAGTTGATCATTTAAAAAAATAAATTTAGAGTACCCGATTATTTTTTCCAATTAAGAGGCAATTTAGCGTGGCCAATCCACCTACCCTGCACATTTTTGGGTTGTGGGGGTAAAACCCACGCAGACACGAGGAGAATGTACAAACTCCACACGGAAAGTGATCCAGGTCGGGATTGAACCCGGGTCCTTGGCACCGTGAGGCAGCAATGCTAACCACTGCGCCACCATGCTAGCTGCGAGAGCACCATCTTGTGGTAATGTTGGGCAGTGCAAGCTTAAAATTAGTGAGGGTTTTTCCCCATTCAAGATCAAACATTCAGTTTTGCATTGACCAAATTTATAATGTGAAGGCCTCGGAAAGGACTGGGTGTAAAAGGTTGGGTTATTCTGTACAAAATGTAGAATGTGAAGGAGGAAATCAAGGGCACCACAATGTACTCCTACCTGGCCTCCCCTAATCTACTTTTCATAAACTTGAAGTCATCCTAAACTCTATTGCCAGTGTCTCAACTTGCAAAGTCCTGTTCATCTATCACACCTGCACTTGCCGATCTAGAGTGGTTCTTGGTCAGAAATAACTTAATTTTAAAATTATGATCCTTGTTTTAATTTTCCTCCATTACCCTGCCTCTCTATCACTGAAATCTCCTCCAGTCCCACAAACCTCCAAAATATCTGTCCCTCTAATTCTGGCAATCCCTAATTTTAATTCCCCTCCACAGTTGATGAGCACAGTAATTTCATTGCATTATTAATGTAAGCCCTCTTGTGACACTAATAAAGATTAAATTATTATGGCAAAGCATCCAGCTCCATCATTCCCTCCTTTCGCCTTGCAGTCTCTCAAATTCTTCCTCCTTTATAAACTTATTTGACCAATCTTTCAGTTATCTCCTTCATGTGGCTTTGTGTTGTAGGATTTGCATTGCTCCTGTGAAACAACTTGGAATATTTTATGTTAATGAACTATAGAAATACAAATATACCAAGTAGGATTTAGTGTACAGACCCCCAAAAAGAAGCCACATTGTAGGAAAGGATAGAAATCAACAAATAATAGAAGCTTGTAAAAAGAACAGAGCAATAATTATGGGTGATTTTATTCTTTGTGTTGATTGGGTTAATCAAGTTGGAAAGTTTAGCTACGAGAGCAAATTCATAGAGGGCATTGGGGATAGTTTCCTAGAAAAATGTGTCATGGAGCCAATCAGGAAACAAGTTGGCTTGGATCTGGTAATGGATTATATGGCAGGTTTGATAAATGACCTCAGAGTAAAAGATTACCTCGGAAGTCGTGATCATAACAGGATGGAATTTAATATTCAGTTTGAGAGTGAGAAAATTAGGTGCGAAACAATTGTGTTTAACTTAAATAAAGGGAATTACGATGAAATGAAGATGAGTTAGCTAAATTGGACTGGGCGGATAGATTAGCAGGTAAGACAGTGGTGGACATTTAAGGACATTTCATGACTGCAAAAAAAAAAAATCTCAGTAAGGAGGAAAGATTCTGAGAGAGGGATAAACCCACCATGGCTAACCAAGGAGGGTATTAAGTTGAAAGAAAAAGCATATAAGGAGGCAAAAGTCAGTGAGAGCCCCAAAGACTGGGATAAATTCAGAATCCAGCAAAGGAGGACCAAAATGATAATAAACAGAGAAAATAAACTACAAGGAAATGGTAGAGGAGTTAAACATATTTTGCATCAGAGGACTCATACAGTGAGGCAATAATGGGGGAGCTCAGGAATAGGAAGAGTGTAGTCACAATGTTGGGGGTTTGCTACAGGCCTCCCAACAACCAGTGGGAGATAGAGGAACAAATATGGAGGCAGATTTTGGCAGGGTGTAAAAGTAACAGGGTTGTTGTGGGTGATTTTAACTTCCTCTATATTGACTGGATTCACTTTGTGCTGGGGCGTGGATGGGGCAGAGTTTGTAAGGAGCATCCAGGAAGGCTTCTTGAAACTGTATGTAGATAGTCCAACTAGGGAAGGGGCTGTACTGGACCTGGTATTGGGGAATGGGCCTGGCCAGGTGGTCGACATTTCAGTAGGGGAGCAGTTCGGGAACAGTGACCACAATTCAGTAAGCTTTAAGGTACTGATGGATAAAGATACGTGCAGCCCTCAGGTGAAGGTGCTAAATTGAGGGGAAGGCTAATTACAACAATATTAGGCAGGAATTGAAGAATGTAGATTGGAGGCAGATGTTTGAGGGAAAATCAACATCTGGCATGTTGGAGGCTTTCAAATGTCAGTTGATAGGAATTCAGGACCGGCCACGTTCCTGTGAGGATGAAGGATAAGTATGGCAAGTTTCAGGGACCTTGGATAACGAGAGATATTGTGAGCCTAGTCAAAAAGAAAAAGGAACATTTGTCAGGGCTAGAAGGCTGGGAACAGACGAAGTACATAGAACATAGAACATAGAACGATACAGCGCAGTACAGGCCCTTCGGCCCTCGATGTTGCACCGACATGGAAAAAATCTAAAGGCCATCTAACCTACACTATGCCCTTATCATCCATATGCTTATCCAATAAACTTTTAAATGCCCCCAATGTTGGCGAGTTCACTACTGTTGCAGGTAGGGCATTCCACGGCCTCACCACTCTTTGCGTAAAAAACCCACCTCTGACCTCTGTCCTACATCTATTACCCCTCAATTTAAGGCTATGTCCCCTCGTGCTAGCCACCTCCATCCGCGGGAGAAGGCTCTCGCTGTCCACCCTATCTAACCCTCTGATCATTTTGTATGCCTCTATTAAGTCACCTCTTAACCTTCTTCTCTCTAACGAAAACAACCTCAAGTCCATCAGCCTTTCCTCATAAGATTTTCCCTCCATACCAGGCAACATCCTGGTAAATCTCCTCTGCACCCGTTCCAAAGCTTCCACGTCCTTCCTATAATGAGGCGACCAGAACTGTACGCAATACTCCAAATGCGGCCGTACTAGAGTTTTGTACAACTGCAACATGACCTCATGGCTCCGGAACTCAATCCCTCTACCAATAAAGGCCAACACACCATAGGCCTTCTTCACAACCCTATCAACCTGGGTGGCAACTTTCAGGGATCTATGTACATGGACACCGAGATCCCTCTGCTCATCCACACTACCAAGAATTTTACCATTAGCCAAATATTCCGCATTTCTGTTATTCTTTCCAAAGTGAATCACCTCACACTTCTCCACATTAAACTCCATTTGCCACCTCTCAGCCCAGCTCTGCAGCTTATCTATGTCCCTCTGTAACCTGCAACATCCTTCCGCACTGTCTACAACTCCACCGACTTTAGTGTCATCAGCAAATTTACTCACCCATCCTTCCGCGCCCTCCTCTAGGTCATTTATAAAAATGACAAACAGCAACGGCCCCAGAACAGATCCTTGTGGTACGCCACTCGTAACTGAACTCCATTCTGAACATTTCCCATCAACTACCACTCTCTGTCTTCTTTCAACTAGCCAATTTCTGATCCACATCTCTAAATCACCCTCAATCCCCAGCCTCCGTATTTTCTGCAATAGCCGACCGTGGGGAACCTTATCAAAGACAGGAGCCAGAAAAAAGGATGAGGTATTAAATGAGTACTTTGCATTAGTATTCACCAAAGGGAAGGACTTGGTGGATGGTGAGTAAGTGTGGAATCCAAGAAAAGTAGAATCTTAAGCAAGGAGGGTTAAAAAGAGTCACGAAAAGTAATTGGCCAGCAGGATTAAGGAAAATCCCAAGGCTTTTTATACATCAATAAAGAGCAAGAGGGTAGCCAGGGAGAGGGTTGGCCCACTCAAAGACAGGAGCCAGAAAAAAGGATGAGGTATTAAATGAGTACTTTGCATTAGTATTCACCAAAGGGAAGGACTTGGTGGATGGTGAGTCTGGGGAAAGGTGTGTAGATAGTTTAGGTCATGTTGAGATCAAAGAGGAGATATTGGGGGTCTTGAAAAACATTACGGTAGACAAGTCCCTAGGGCCTGATGGAATATACCCCAGGCTACAGAGAGAGGCAAGAGAGGAAATTGCTGGGGCTTTTAGAGAAATCTTTGTATCCTCACTAGCTACAGGGGAGGTCCCAGAGGACTGGAGAATAGCCAATGTTGTTGCTTTGTTTAAGAAGGGTAGCAAGGATAATTCAGGGAACTACAGGTCGGTGCACCTTACGTCAGTGGTAGGGAAATTATTGGAGAGGATATTTCGAGACAAGATATACTCCCACTTAGAAATAAGTGGACGTATTAGCGAGAGGCAACATGGTTTTGTGCAGGGGATATAGTGTCGCACTATCTTGATCAAGTTTTTCGAGGAAGTGACGAAGATGATTGGTGCAGGTAGGGCAGTGGATGTTGTCTATATGGACTTCAGTAAGGCCTTTGACAAGGTCCCTCATGGCAGACTGGTACGAAGGTGAAGTCGCAAGGTGGAGAACTAGTGGTGTTCTGCAGGGATCAGTGCTGGGACTCTTGCTGTTCGTAATATAGAATGATTTGGAGGAAAATGTAACTGGTTTGATTAGTAAGTTTGCGGACAGCGATGAGGACTGTCAGAGGATACTGCAGGAAAGAGATCGGTTGGAGTCCTGGGCGGAGAGATGCAGATGGAGTTTGATCCGGACAAATGTGAGGTCATGCATTTTGGAAGGTCTAATGCTAATGGGAAATGTACAGAAAATAGCAGAACCTTTTTTGATTTGATTTATTGTCACATGTACCAAAGTACAGTGAAAAGTATGTTTTCTGCGGCTGGGGGAATGTACACAGTACGTACATAGTAGACACAAGAATAATCAACAGAGATCAGTGACAAATGGTACATCGACAAACAGTGATTGGTTACAGTGTGGAACAAGGGGGCAAACAAAGCAAACACAGGAGCAAGAGCAGCATAGGGTGTCGTGAATAGTGTTTTTACGGGGGCCAGATCTGTCCGAGGGAGAGTCTGTCCGAGGGAGAGTCGTTGAGGAGTCTGGTAGCTGTGGGGAAGCTGTTCCTATGTCTGGATGTACGAGTCTTCAGACTTCTGTAACTCCTGCCTGATGGAAGGAAGCGCCAACTAGCGCATGCGCACTGGCGTAGGGATCCAGGAACCGGCGCAGAAGAGGTCCGTAGCCAGAGAGGCCAGCCTGCCGCTTGGTGGGTCCCGATTGCGGGCCAGGCCACTACGGAGGTCTGCCCTGGGGTTGGAACCCCCCCCCCCCCATAGGCCGCCCCGGACCCCTCAACCCCGAGGTCCCGCCGGCCCAGAGCACGTTAGAATGGCGTTGGCGGGACTCGGATTTTTTTTGGCGGCCACTCGGCCCATCCGGGCCGGAGAATCGCGGCTCCGCCAGAGGATCTCTGTTACAGCCGTTTGCGGCGATTCTCCGTGCGGCCCGGCACCGTGCGTGTACCTGCCCGGTTTTTCACAGGCGGGAGAATGGCGTCCTGGAGTCGTCGCACGGTTCACGCAGTCCCTCGCCGATTCTTCGGCCCAGCGGAGGTTCGGAGAATCGCGCCCCTTATTTCTCATCGTCTTACAAATCCCGACAGTGCAGGAAGTGGCCATTCAAGTCTGCACTGATCCTCTGAAAGAGCACTCCCAACTAGCCCCCCCCCTTGCCCTATCCCCGTAACCATACACTTTGATTGTGGCCAATCCACCAAACCTGCATCTCCTTGGACTGTGGGAGGAAACTGGAGCATCCGGAGGAAACCCACGCAGGCACGGAGGGGGAGAACGTACAAACTCTAGTCACCCATCGAGTCTGCTTTGCCATCAATAAAATTATGGCTGATCTGAATATTACCCGATGACCTTTAACTCCCTTGTTATACCCTCCGGTGACCTTTAACTCCCTTGTTATACCCCCCGGTGACCTTTAACTCCCTTGCTAATCAAGAGTCTACCTACCTCTACTGCAAAAAATATTTATTGACCCTACCTCCACCACTCTCTGGAGAGGAGTTCCAAAGACTTGTGACTAAAAGAAAAACATTTCAAAACACAAGTTGTCCCCTAACTATGATTTTGGTACTTGGACCCTAAAACCTCTGCTCACCTATAGTTCCCAGCTTTGATCTAAATTTGCAGCTTGCAGTTTCGCAAACTTGCCTGAAACAGGTAATTAACGGGTACCTGAGCATGGGTCATGTTCGAGTCCCAGGTACACAAGCCATTAACACCTCGTGATGAACCAGTATATTCGGTAGAAATGAGTCTGTATATTTAATTGCTCATTAACTTCACTTGTTTTATTCTGACAATTATTTGGCTGTGTCCATGTAGAATAATGGAATCATATACATTGTGGGGGTCATGCACTGGTTACCTACACAAGCTAAAGGAGTAAGAAATTGCCGCCTCACAATGGAAAAAACAGCATATGTTAAAATCTCTTCTCAAAAATAACTTTATTAAAATGTTTAAATAAATTGTATAAATCATGATGTAAACATTTACAAATTGTCATACTGGTACTGCTTCTTAAAAACATAAATGACCTTTAAACACACACACAAAATCTGCAGAATGTAAGTTTACACGGCCCTTGCCTATGAGATTGCGCAGGGCCGGTGTGTCGGTGTATAGTTTGCCCCTTAGTTTATTTCCACTCAGTGGTCACAACCTGCTTACTGTATTCAGAAGTTTAAACACAATTTAACACACATTCAGTAATTCAGAATTTTAGTAAGTTTCTTTGCAGAAGACCTGACAATTGTTTTAAACAATTTCTTTCTTAAATACGTTTATTGTTTTGTGGAGAAGCCTTCAACAGTGAAGCGGCAGACTTGGCATTCGGCTAATTTCTCTTTGACACAGATTGGAGAAGAGTCTAGGTGCCTGCTCAGAGATAGCGGTCCATACATGGTCCCTAGCAGGCAGATCAGATAAACAACTGCAACTTCTTCCCCAAGTCACAGGGCAGTGGGGAAAGGAGAAGATCAAATTGGTTATAAACTAATCATTTAATTTATTACTCCAGATTTTTTCACTTTAGTTGATGGGCTGATCACTGCAATATAATTCTGTTGACAGTATTAACCACGCCCTCATACCTCAACCAAGTGACCAGACGGTAGTGGTCTAGACAGTGACAGTTGACATGCTATTCGTCTAGGGAAAGCAGCTGCTCCTATTAATTTGAATCCAGCTTTCCCTTGGGGCTCTGTACAGAGAACTCAAGTTGGACCCGATCCGACCCCCTCGCCGCTGATATTTGTAGCTCGGCCTGAAGCCCAGTTGTTAAATCTAAAGTAAAGGACTGCTGCTTAGTATGGGGAGAAAGGAGAGCAGATCCAACCACCTTGGGCCGCACTGGCCAATGTGAATGCCAGTCACTGATATATAAACAACTATCAGCCCAGGCTGTGGGAAGGGGTGGGGCTAAATGACCCTTCCAGTAACCTGTGCTATGTTCTACATCACTGCGTGGAAGGCGTCTCACACAACTATCCAGAACCTCCTCAGACAGTCATTGAAACAGACATGTCTGTGCCCAAGCCTTTGAAGCTGGCTACCTAAGCGATCAGCATGTGCAGTGCATTGTACTAATCTTATACTTAGTACTGGCTTCTCACAAAACTAAATGCACATTAAACCTAATCTCAAATTCAGCTAAATAAGATGAACTATTGCAACTATTGAGGAAAATTAATGTTCCCTTTAAAACAACTCACTTCTTCCACTTGCTTGCGGGTTAGTGAGGGAGGGCGGCTGCTCTGTTAACTTGGGAGTTACACAATATCTGGTTCCAAAAGAAGGAAATATTACAAAGCGATTTACAGAAAATGAAGTAATTCTACAGTGTAATCACTGTTGTATGTGGGAAACGCGATGGTCGGCCGCAGTGTAATCACTGTTGTATGTGGGAAACGCGATGGTCGGCCGCAGTGTAATCACTGTTGTATGTGGGAAACGCGATGATCGGTCGCAGTGTAATCACTGTTGTATGTGGGAAACGCGATGGTCGGTCGCAGTGTAATCACTGTTGTATGTGGGAAACGCGATGGTCGGTCGCAGTGTAATCACTGTTGTATGTGGGAAACGCGATGATCGGTCGCAGTGTAATCACTGTTGTATGTGGGAAACGCGATGGACGGTCGCAGTGTAATCACTGTTGTATGTGGGAAACGCGATATCGGTCGCAGTGTAATCACTGTTGTATGTGGGAAACGCGATGGTCGGTCGCAGTGTAATCACTGTTGTATGTGGGAAACGCGATGGTCGGTCGCAGTGTAATCACTGTTGTATGTGGGAAACGCGATGATCGGTCGCAGTGTAATCACTGTTGTATGTGGGAAACGCGATGGTCAGCCGCAGTGTAATCACTGTTGTATGTGGGAAACGCGATGATCGGTCGCAGTGTAATCACTGTTGTATGTGGGAAACGCGATGATCGGTCGCAGTGTAATCACTGTTGTATGTGGGAAACGCGATGATCGGTCGCAGTGTAATCACTGTTGTATGTGGGAAACGCGATGGTCGGTCGCAGTGTAATCACTGTTGTATGTGGGAAACGCGATGGTCGGCCGCAGTGTAATCACTGTTGTATGTGGGAAACGCGACGGTCGGTAGCAGTGTAATCACTGTTGTATGTGGGAAACGCGATGGTTGGTCGGTCGCAGTGTAATCACTGTTGTATGTGGGAAACGCGACAGTCGGTCTGTACACAGGATCCCACAAAAAAACAATCTGATCAATGACCAAATTGTCAATTTTTGGTGGGGCTCATTCAAGAACAAATAACAACCAGGGAGTAGACCCTGCTCCACTTGGAATAGTGCCACCATATATGTACAGCCGCCTTAACAGGTAGTTTAACATTTCATATTGAAAACAGATCCTCTTGACAGTGTACTCCCTCAGTACTGACCCTCTGACAGTGCGGCACTCCCTCAGTACTGACCCTCTGACAGTGCAGCACTCCCTCAGTACTGACCCTCTGACAGTGCGGCACTCCCTCAGTACTGACCCTCTGACAGTGCGGCACTCCCTCAGTACTGACCCTCTGACAGTGCAGCACTCCCTCAGTACTGACCCTCTGACAGTGCGGCACTCCCTCAGTACTGACCCTCTGACAGTGCGGCACTCCCTCAGTACTGACCCTCTGACAGTGCAGCACTCCCTCAGTACTGACCCTCTGACAGTGCGGCACTCCCTCAGTACTGACCCTCTGACAGTGCGGCGCTCCCTCAGTACTGACCCTCTGACAGTGCAGCACGCCCTCATTACTGACTCTCTGACAGTGCGGCACTCCCTCAGTACTGACCCTCTGACAGTGCAGCACTCCCTCAGTACTGACCCTCTGACAGTGCGGCACTCCCTCAGTACTGACCCTCTGACAGTGCAGCACTCCCTCAGTACTGACCCTCTGACAGTGCAGCACTCCCTCAGTATTGTACTGGGAGTATCACCTTGGGTAATGTACTCAGGTCTCTGAATGTGGCTTGAATCCATGCATGAACTTCTGGTTCAGAAGGGAGAATTCTGCCCACTGAGTCAGAACTGGCACCGTGGATTAAAGTAGAATTTAGGCTTTTTAATAACCATCCTAATTAAAGTTTGACAAGTGCACTTTGTTGAAATAAAAACAGAAAATTCTGGAATTACAAAGCAGATTCGCGAGAATCGGTGACGAGACAGGTTGCCGTTTCACGTTCGTATCCATTGTCTGAACATCAGACAGTGCTTTGCACGGTTGAAGTGCTTGTTTTTAAGTTAGTTACATCACAGTACAGTTAACTAGGTACAGCCAATCCCTGGTAGATTTACACATGCCGTTGTTCACGGATACTCACTGGTTTTGCTCAAGGGACCTGTTATGGAACACACATGATTGCATAGCAAAGCTGAACAAGGAGTAAAAAGTAACAAATGTTCTATTTAATAGAAAGTTTGATGCAGATATGAAACCGTTTATCCAAATCATTCAGAGCAATTAAAACTAAGAAAGCTTATTGACTTGGTGTTTTGAGATTGCAGTTGTTCAGCTGACGGTCTTGTCTCAAAGGCTTGCGTAAACATTAAAATGCACAAAGTTTGATAAATCCATGCTGTACCTGCTGTGGCTGCCTTCTGTCTGAAAACAGCAGTATAGCTCCCTGGAGGAGCAGCCTGTGCCCCAGATTAACAAGTGGATCAGTCCACACTCCCCCTCCTTCAGTCACCGTTTCATGTTCGCAGAATAACCATGGTCACAAGACCTGAAATAAACAAGATTCTGTTTTTGTTTGGGATGGAGAATGTGCATTTATATAGTACGCCCAACATCCTCAGGACATCTCAAAGGGCTGTGCATTCAATGAAGTGTTTTTCAGGCATAGTCGCTTATTTCAGAAATGTGGCAACCAACTTGTGTACATCAAGATTTCACAAACAGCCGGTGAATCAACTGACCACATAGTCTGTTGTGCTGCTGAGGGAGAAAGTGTTGGTTCCAAAAGCAGGAGGGACACCTTGTTCCTCTCCCTGACTATGACCATAAGATGTCTTAATTTAACCGGACAGGGAGACCAGGCCCAATGTAACATCTGAGATGCAAGAAAACACTGACAAAAATAATTTGAACTGAGTATTTTGCTCCACAAGATTAAAGAACAACTTTCTCATTCCCTTGCCTGGTTAAGAGTTGAAATATACTGGATGACAATAAAAAAAAAAATTAAAATACCCAATTACTTTTTTCCATTTAAGGAGCAATTTAATATGGCCAAACCACCTACCCTGCGCATCATTGGATTGTTGGGGTGAAACCCACGCAGACACGGGGAGAATGTGCAAACTCCATGTGGACAGTGACCCAGAGCCGGGATCGAACCTGGGACCTCGGCGCCATTAGGCAGCAGTGCTAACCACTGCGCCGTGCTGCATGATAAATGAACTTGGCTTTGATTTGCAATGCTCTTTGGAATCAAAATTCAATTAGCAACTTAAAGTTTAGAATTTTCTGTCTTTCATACAGTGATTTGTGGAGGTGTGGGACAGGACCTGTAGCTAAAGCAAATCTTGCTGGAAATCAGAAGTCAAAACATAAAATGTTGGAAATACTTGGCAAGTATTGCAGAGACAGATGTCTCTAAAATGACCTGATTCACAGTTTAATTTCTCCCTTCACCTCATTCAGCTCTTTAACAAGAATCACAAATTTCAACAACTTATGAGTGCAACACTCCAAATCCCTCCAACATTTCTTTGAATTTCACCCTCTTGTTGTGTATTAATGGTACCGCTGGCTTTCCCCTTTGACTGTCCTCAGCAAGACCCTCAGCTTCATTCCCTTCTGTCTTCACCTCAGTGAATTAGGAGTTTGGCAAGACTTTGAGCTCTTCTTTCAATACCTGTGTGTTCACTTTGACCAGGAGCTCACACCTACCTGCTCACTCGACCCTTTCAGCCATCTCAATACTCCTCCCTCTGGACCCCTCTCTCAACTCTTCTTACCCACTCTGGATCTTTTCATCAGTGGTCTCAATCTCTCTGCTCCCTTCACCCACTCTAACCTATCTTGCTTTGAACTTGCTCAACTCTAACCTTATACCCAAACCTGCTGACAAGGGTGGAAATGTTATTCTTTAGCATACTGACCTTCACCAAGCTGAATGTCAACTTCCTCACTTCTTGCTGGCAGGCATCAAGTCATTGAACCAACCCAATTTCCTCGTGAAATCTCAACTCCAGAACCTTCAACCTCACAGTCCTACAACCCAGAGCAACACACCTCTACCTTCCTCACAAGATCTTCTTCCTTAAACGGAGGCTCAACTGGTTTCCTTCACCCACCACCCTTCTCTGCCTGAACTTCATACTTTTCTTTGTTCATCCCAGAGTACTTAAGGAAGCGGCCCTAGAAATAGTAAGGTAGCTAAAAAGGACGGTAGACAGAAAACAGGGAACTATAGACCAGTGAGCCTAACGTCGGTAGTGGGAAGTTGCTGGAGTCAATTATCAAGGATTTCATAGCACAGCATTTGGAAAGCAGGGGTGTAATCAGACAAAGTCAGCATGGATTTACAAAAGGAAATTGTGCTCGACAAATCTACTGGAACTCTTTCAAAACGTAACTAGTAGATGTGGTTTATTTGGACTCTCAGAATGCTTTCGACAAGGTTTCACATATATTACTATGTAAAGTTAAAGTGCATGGGATTACGGGTAGTGTCTTGACATAGAAAGCTAACAGGGTGCTCTTTCCAAGAGCCGGTGCAGACTCGATGGGCCGAATGGCCTCCTTCTGCACTGTAAATTCTATGTAAATTCTATGTAAATCTATGAGAGAGACAGGCTTCGAACACTTGAAGCAAAAAGTTGGAATAAATGGGTCTTTATCTGATTGGCAGGCAGTGACTAGTGGGGTACCACAGAGATCTGTTCTAGAACCCCAAGTGTTTACATTATATATTACTGATTTTGACGAGGAAATTAAATGTATTATCTCCAAATTTGCAGATGATACAAGTTGGATGGGAGGGCGAGCTGTGAGGTGGATGCAGAGATGCATCAGTGGGATTTGGACAGGCTGAGTGGGTACATGCATGGCACATGCAGTATAATGTGGATAAATGCGAGGTTATCTGATTTGGTAGCAAAAACAGGAAGGCAGATTATTATTTGAATGGGCGTAAATTGAGAGAGGTGGATACTCAGCGAGACCTTGGTGTCCTTGTGCATGAATTGCTGAAAGTAAGCGTGCTGGTACAGCAGGCAGTTAATAAGGTAAATGGTATGTTACCCTTCATAGCGAGAGGATTTGAGTATAGGAATAGGGATATTTTACTACAATTGTATCGGGCATTGATGAGGCCACACCTGGAGTACTGTGTGCAGTTTTGGGGTCCTTATCTGAGGAAGGATGTTGTTGCTATGGAGAGAGTGCAGAGAAGGTTTACCAGGCTGATTCCTGGGATGGCAGGACTGTCACATGAGGAGAGACTAAGTGGGTTAGGATTATATTAATTGGAGTTTAGAAGAGTGAGAGGGGCTTTCATAGAAAGTTATAAAATTCTAACGGGCGGCACGGCAGCACAATGGTTAGCACTGCTGTCTCACGGCAGCGGGGACCCGGGTTCAATTACAGCTTCAGGTGACTGTGTGGAGTTTGTACGTTCTCCTTGTGTCTGCGTGGGTTTCCACCGGGTGCTCCGGTTTCCTCCCACAGTTCATAGATATGCAGGTTAGGTGGATTGGCCGTGACAAATTGCCTCTTGGTGTCCAGAAGATTAGGTGAGGTTACTGGGTCACGGAGATAGGGTGGAGGTCTGGGCTTACGTCGGGTGCTCTTTCCAAGGGCCCATGCAGACTCAGATTTGATACATTCTCCCCGTGTCTGTGTGGGTTTCGCCCCCACAACCCAAAAATGTGCAGGGAGGTGGATTGGCCACGCTAAATTGCCCCTTAATTGGAAAAAATGAATTGGGTACTCTAAAATTTAAAAAACAATGTTTACTGCCACTCTGGGGGGGTGGGGGGGGGGGGGGGGAGAGATTTAGGAATGTCGAACCATAGATGTGGGAGCCTCCTCAATGCAATCCCTGACTTTAAACACTTTCAGTATCATTCCGCACTCAATTCAATGCTTAATGTGCTTACCTAAAACATAAGCAGCAACTAATTTCTGATTGACACTCAAGTGGAGGTAGACAGGCACCAGAGATTCTGCTTCTCCAAGTGTTGGTAACATTAATGCTGCAATGCAGATGATTCCCAAGAAGACGGTAAGTAAACTCGGTCCTGAAGATGCAGTTCTGGATTCTGAAAATGAATTTGATGTTATTGTGTGATGTATAGAGTTATTCGTTCAGGAGCTCTTACTCAAACAGCAGAGACAGAAAGAGGTGAAGCATTCATTTTGAGCAAGGACCTCAAAGCATTTAACTGAAAAACGTGCCAATTGGCTCTGAAATGGTTTCCTACCCACACCTGTGAAGGAGTGGAACCATTCTCGTCAATCATCTCTGCATCCTCTCAAACAATGTTCAAAATCACCACTTTTTATTGAAATGCTATGTTAGCACAGCAAAAAGCCAACGGAGCGCTTACACATTACTCGCCTGACATTCAGCTGCTGAGTCCTGGCAAGTGCTGATTATCAAATACAGATGCCTCGAAGTAGCTGATATACAAACACAGTTGCTATTGCTCAACTCAATCCAGTGACTCCTGCACACAAATGTCAGGCAAGGGCCAGACATGAGCTGCTGTGTGTCCTGTCATCAAATACAGTAGTTTTCTGAAAGTCAGCCATAAGGTCGCTCATGTGAAGCACAGGAGAGCTGCAAATGTTAGCGGAGCAGCACCGAGAGAAATGGCAGCAATTGAAAGCATAGAGCCAGCGATATGGAAGATCTTATTCACTTAATCTGGACTGAGAGTTCCTGGAAAGAGCAAACAGTAACAATGGCTTCTCAAAAACAAAAACATCACAAAGGCATTTTATGGAACAATTCCGACGAAGGGTCCAGGAATCTGATGCTGCACATCCATTGTTCAGCTGGGTAACAATCAGCTGAGCGTCCAATACAGAGCAATCATACATGGACCATAGAACAGTACAGCACAGTACAGGCCCTTCAGCCCACGATGTTGTGCCGACCATTTATCCTAATCTAAGATGAACCTAACCTACACCCCTTCAATTTACTGCTGTCCATGTGCCTGTCCAAGAGTCGCTTAAATGTCCCTAATGACTCTGACTCCACCACCTCTGCTGGCAGTGCATTCCACACACCCACCACTCTCTGTGTAAAGAACCGACCTCTGACATTTCCCCTATACCTTCCTCCAATCACCTTAAAATTATGTCCCCCTCGTGACAGCCATTTCCGCCCTGGGGAAAAGTCTCTGGCTATCCACTCTATCCATACCTCTCATCACCTTGTACACCTCTATCAAGTATCTCCCATCCTTTTTCCTCCAGTGAGAAAAGCCCTAGCTCCCTCAGCCTTTCTTCATAAGACATGCCCTCCAGTCCAGTCAGCATCCTGGTAAATCTCCTCTGCACCCTCTCCAAAGCATCAACATCCTTCCTATAATGAGGCAACTAGAACTGGACACAATATTCCAAGTGAGGTCTAACTAGAGTTCTATAAAGCTGCAGCAAAACCTCGCAGCTCTGAAACTCAATCCCCCTGTTAATGAAAGCCAACACACCATACGCCTTTTTCACAACCCTATCAACCTGGGTAGCAACTTTGAGGAGTCTATGTACGTGGACCCCAAGATCCCTCTGTTCCTCCACACTTCCAAGAATCCTGCCTTTAACCCTGTATTCAGCATTCAAATTCGACCTTCCAAAATGAATGACTTCACATTTATCAAGGTTGAACTCCATCTGCCACTTCGCAGCCCAGCTCTGCATCCTGTCAATGTCCTGTTGTAACCTGCAACAACCCTCAACACTATCTACAACTCCCCCAACCTTTGTGTCATTGGCAAATTTATTAACGCACCCCTCCACTTCCTCATCCAAGTCATTTATAAAAACCATAAAGAGCAGAGGTCCCAGTACAGATCCTTGCGGGACACCACTGGTCACCGACCTCCAGGCGGAATACTTTCCATCCACTACCACTCGCTGTCTTCTTTCGGTCAGCCAATTCTGTATCCAGACAGCCACATTTCCCTGTATCCCATGCCCCCTAACTTTCTGAATGAGCCTACCATGGGGAACCTTATCAAATGCCTTACTTAAATCCATATACACCACATCCACGCCCGACCTTCATCAATGTGTCTCGTCACATTGTGCCTCAAATAATTCAATGAGGCTTGTGAGGCATGACCTGCCCCTCACAAAGCCATGTTGACTATCTTTAATCAAACAATGTTTTTCCAAATAATCATAAATCCTGTCTCTCAGAATCCTTTCCAATATTTTGCTCACCACAGACGCAAGACTGAAGAGTCTGTAATTCCCAGGGATTTCCCTATTCCCTTTCTTGAACAGGGGAACAACATTCGCCTCCCTCCAATCATCCGGTACTACTCCAGTGGAGAGTGAGGATGCAAAGATCATCGCCAACGGCGCAGCAATCTCCTCCCTCGCTTCCCGTAGTTACCTTGGGTATATCCTGTCTGGCTCAGGGGACTTATCTATCCAGGTGCTTTTCAAAATTTCCAGCACACCTTCCTGCTTAATATCAACCTGTTCGAGTCTATTAACCTGATTCACGCTGTTCTCATGGGCAACAAGGTCCCTCTCTCCAGTGAATACTGAAGCAAAGTATTCATTTAGGGCCTCCCCCATCTCTTCAGACTCCAGGCACAAGTTCCCTCCACTATCCCTGATCAGCCCTACTCTCACTCTGATCATCCTCTTATTTCTCACAGAAGTGCAGAACGCCTTGGGGTTTTCCCTAATCCTTCCCGCCAGGGTTTTTCATGCCCCCTTCTAGCTCTCCTCAGTCCATTTTTTACTTCCTTCCTGGCTACCTTGTAACCCTCTAGAGCCGAGTCAGATCCTTGCTTCCTCCTTCGTCTTGACTGGAAGCTCCACCTCTTGTCATCCAAGGCTCCTTCACCTCACTATTCCTTCCTCGTCTCAGTGGGACAAAACTATTCAGCACTCGCAGCAAGTGCTCCTTAAACAATTCCCACTTAATGTTGTGCATTTCCCCAAGAACAATTGTTCCCACTTTATGCTCCTTAGCTCCTGTCTAATAGTGGGATACAAGCTGTCAGAATGCTGTCTGCCATGTCTGTAGTACAGGGCTCGAAGCCTGTTACCACAACATAACAGGAGGAAGTCATTTGGCCCCTTTAGCCAGTTCTGCCATCCAATTAATTAATTCCTGATTTGCAGCCAAACTTCATATTTCCACCTTTACCCCATATCCCCGAATATCTTTGGCTAACATAGAGCTGTCAATATCAGAATTAAAATTTACAATTTATCTATCACTGGTTGGTGTTTGTGGACGACAATTCCAAACTTCAGTTAACCCTTTCATTCAGTTTTTAAAAAAATTTAGAGTACCCAATTCTTTTGTTTTCCAATTACGTGGTAATTTAGCGTGGCCAATCCACCTGCCCTGCACACCTTTGGGTTGTGGGGGCGAAACCCACGCAAACTCGGGGAGAATGTGCAAACTCCACACGGACAGTTACCCAGGGTCGGGATCGAACCTGGGACCTCGGCGCCATGAGGCAGCAGTGCTAACCACTGCGCCACCGTGCTGCCCAACCTTTTCATTCAAGTGTTTCCTAGGATGGTAGAATGACTCCAGCACAGAAGGGGCCATTCAGTGCATCATGTTCCTGAGGTAGTTAGCCCCACTCCTGACCCTTTCCCTCGCCACCAAAATTCTCTCTCGACAGATGCTTACCTCATCTCATTGTGAAAGTCTCCACCACACTCTCAGGCAGCGGATTGACTGTGCAAACTCCTTCCTCATGCCACTTTTGGTTCTTTTGCCAACCACCTTAAATAAATCGGGGAGGCCCTCTGGTTGCCTATCCTTCCGCCAATGGAAACATATTTTCTCTGTTGACTCCACCCACAAACCCCATAATTTTATACACCTCCATCAACTCTGCTGTCATCTTCGCTTCTCGAAGTGAACAACCACAGCTTCACCAATCTACCATGCTACTGAAGTTTCTTATCCCTGGGACCATTCTCGTCAATCTTCTCTGCACCCTCTCTAATGCTTCACATCCTTCCAAATGTGAGGTGCTCAGAACTGAACGCAATACTCCAGTTGAGGCCATACAAATGTTTGATGCAAGTTCATTATAATCTCCTTGCTTTTCTGCTCTGAGCCACCATATACAAAGTCAAGGACCCAGTTTACTTATTTAAAAGCTTTCTCAATCTGTACCCCCCCCCCCCCCCCCCCCCCAACGCTCTTGCACCCTTCCCTTTCAAATTGGATCCGTTATTCATAGAGTCATTTACCACAGGCCGATTGGCCCATCAAGTGAGCCTATGCCAACTGTCCGCAGAGAAATACAGTCAGTCCCATTCCCCATCCTATCCAAACAGCCTTGAAAGGTTATTGACTCCAAGTCCTCATCCAACTTTCTTTTGAAATAATTGGTTGTTTATGCTTCGACCATCAAAGAACAAAGAAAAGTACAGCACAGGAACAGGCCCTTCGGCCCTCCAAGCTTGCATCGACCATGCTGCCCGGCTAAACTAAAATCTTCTACACCTCCGGGGTCCGTATCCCTCTATTCCCATCCTATTCATGTATTTGTCAAGATGCCCCTTAAATGTCACTATCGTCCCTGCTTCCACCACCTCCTCCGGCAGCGAGTTCCAGGCACCCACTACCCTCTGTGTAAAAAACTTGCCTCGTACATCTCCTCTAAACCTTGCCCCTCGCACCTTAAACCTATGCCCCCTAGTAATTGACCTCTCTACCCTGGGAAAAATCCTCTGACTATCCACTCTGTCTATGCCCCTCATAATTTTGTAGACCTCTATCAGGTCGCCCCTCAACCTCCTTCGTTCGAATGAGAACAAACCAAGTTTTGTTCATAAATTTAGAGTACGAATTATTTTTTCCAATTAAGGGGCAATTTAGCGTGGCCAATCCACCTACCCTGCACAGCTTTGGGTTGTGGGGGCGAAACCCACGCAGACACGGGGAGAATGTGCAAACTCCACAAGGACAGTGACCCAGGGCCGGGATTCGAACCCGGTCCTCATAGCTAATGCCCTCCATACCAGGCAACATCCTGGTAAATCTCTCCTGCTGTATCCTCTGACAGTCCTCATCGTTATCCGCAATTCCACCAACCTTTGTTTCGTCCGCAAACTTACTAATCAGACCAGTTACATTTTCCTCCAAATCATTTATATATACTACGAACAGCAAAGGTCCTAGCACTGATTTCTGCGGAACATCACTAGTCACATCCCTCCAATCAGAAAAGTGCCCTTCCATTGCTACTCTGCCTTCTATAACTTAGACAGTTCTGTATCCATCTTAGTAAGAAGTCTTACAACAGCAGGTTAAAGTCCAACATGTTTGTTTCAAACACGAGCTTTCGGAGCACTGCTCCTTCCTCAGGTGAATTGGTGAGCTGAACCTACCACTGCCTCTTTCTCTCACACAGCACAGCAATGTAAGAAGTCTTACAACACCAGGTGAATTTGCCTGAGGAAGGAGCAGTGCTCCGAGAGCTAGTGTTTGAAACAAACATGTTGGACTTTAACCTGGTGTTGTAAGACTTCTTACTGTGCTCACCCCAGTCCAAAGCCGGCATCTCCACATCATGTATCCACCTTGCCAGCTCACCTCTGATCCCGTGTGACATCACCTTTTGTACCAGCCTGCCATGAGGGACCTTGTCAAAGGCCTTACTGAAGTCCATATGGAGAACATCCACTGCCCTACCTGTATCAATCATCTTTGTGACCTCCTCGAAAAACTCTATCAAGTTAATGAGATCTGACCTCCCCTTCACAAAACCGTGCTGCCTCTCGCTAATACGACCCCTTGCTTCCAAATGGGAGTAGATCCTGTCTCAAAGAATTCTCTCCAGTAATTTCCCTACCACTGACGTAAGGCTCACTGGCCTGTAGTTCCCTGGATTATCCTTGCTACCCTTCTTTTTTTTTTTTAAATAATTTTTATTCAAGTTTTTCAACGACAAATTTTCTCCCCACAGTTAAAGTAGACAAGGTGTGGTTCTACTCCAAAACAAGAAAACTCCCCCCCCCCCCCCCCACAAAACAGAATAATAAATAATAACAAACAATACAAGAAAGAAATAACAAGCCCATAAACAAGCAAAAACAAACCCCCATAACCATCCCCCAAACCCCCCCCCCCCTAACCATCCCCAAACCCCCCCCCCAAGTTGCTGCTGAGACCGACCACTCTCTACCCCTTCGCCAGGAAGTCGAGAAAGGGCTGCCACCGCCGAAAGAACCCCTGTACCGACCCCCTCAGGGCAAACTTCATCCTCTCCAGCCTGATGAACCCAGCCATGTCGTTGATCCAGGCCTCCGAACTCGGGGGCCGCGTATCCCTCCACTGTAACAGAATCCTGCGCCGGGCTACTAGAGACGCAAAGGGCAGAATTCCGGCCTCTCTCGCCTCCTGCACTCCCGGCTCCGAAGCTACCCCAAAGATCGCGAGCCCCCAGCCCGGCTTGACCCTAGACCCGACCACTTCCGACAAAGTCCCCGCCACCCCCTTCCAAAACCTCTCCAAGGCCGGACAAGCCCAGAACATATGGGTGTGGTTCGCCGGGCCTCCCGAACACCTCCCGCACCTGTCTTCCCCTCCGAAGAACCGGCTCATCCTGGCCCCTGTCATGTGAGCCCTATGCAGCACCTTCAGCTGAATTAGGCTGAGCCGTGCGCAAGAAGAGGACAAGTTCACCCTCTCCAGGGCGTCCGACCACGTTCCATCTTCAATCTCTTCCCCTAGCTCCTCCTCCCACTTCGCTTTGAGCTCCTCGACTGAGGCTTCCTCCTCCTCCTGCATCAGCTGGTAAATAGCCGAGATCTTTCCTTCCCCGACCCACGTCCCCGAGAGCACCTTATCTTGCACCCCGCTTGGCGGCAGCCGCGGAAACTCCTCCACCTGCCTCTTAACAAATGCCCTGACCTGCATATACCTGAAAGCGTTCCCGGGGGGAGGTTCCACTTCCCCTCCAGCTCCTCCAGAGTCGCGAACTTCCCATCCAGGAAGAGGTCCCCAATCTGTCTGATGCCTGCCCTGTGCCAGCTCCCAAATCCCCCACCCGTTCGCCCCGGCGCAAAACGGTGGTTGCCCCGTATCGGGGCCCAGACTGAGGCCTTCACTCCCCCCCCCCCCCCCCCCCCCCCTGTGCTGCCTCCACTGCCCCCAGATTTTGAGGGACGCCACCACTACCGGACTCGTGGAATATCTTGCCGGGGGGAGTGGAAGTGGGGCCGTCACCAAAGCCTCCAGACTCGTACCCACACAGGACGCCACCTCCAATCTCTTCCATGCATCACCCTCCCCTTCCGTCACCCACCTGCGAATCATTGCCACATTCGCCGCCCACACAGGTTGGGCAATGCCAAACCGCCTACCTCCCTTCTTCGCTCCAAGAATACCCTCCTTACTCTCAGGGCCTTCCGCACCCACACAAACCCGAGAATAGACTTATTCACCCTTTTGAAAAAAGCCTTTGGGACCAATATGGGGAGGCACAGGAAAAGAAACAAAAACCTTGGGAGCACCGTCATCTTAATCGACTGGACCCTGCCCGCCAACGAGAGTGGCAGCGCGTCCCACCTCCTAAACTCTTCCTCCATCTGCTCCACCAGCCTCGAAAAGTTAAGCCTGTGCAGGGCCCCCCAGGTCCTAGCTATCGGGACCCCAAGATATCTAAAGCTCCTCTCAGCCCTCTTCAACGGGAGCTCACCTATCTCCCTCTCCTGATTCCCCAGGTGCAGGACAAACAGCTCACTTTTCCCCACGTTGAGCCTGTAACCCGAAAAGTCCCCAAACTCCTCAAGTATCTTCAACACCTCTGGCATCCCCCCAGCTGGATCCGCGACGTACAACAGTAAATCGTCTGCGTACAACAACAGCCGGTGTTCCTCCTCCCCTCCGTACAATCCCCCTCCAACTCTTCGAATCCATCAGCGCCATGGCGAGGGGCTCAATCGCTAACGCGAAGAGCAGGGGAGACAAGGGGCACCCCTGCCACATCCCCCTGGAAAGCCAAAAGTCCTCCGACCTCCTCCCGTTCGTCACCACACTCGCCACCGCGGAGCTGTACAGCAACCTCACCCAGCTGATGAACCCCTCACCAAACCCAAACCTCCGCAACACCTCCCACAGGTAACTCCACTCCACCCTATCAAAAGCTTTCTCCGCATCCATTGATGCTGCTATTTCTGCCTCCCCAGCCGCCAGCGCCATCATCATAACATTAAGGAGCCTCCGTACATTGGCATTCAGCTGCCTCCCCTTTACAAATCCCGTTTGGTCCTCATGAATCACCGTCGGGACCACATCATCCACCTTCCTGGACAGTTCCTTTGCCAACAACTTTACATCCACATTAAGGAGCGAGATCGGCCTGTAAGACCCACACTGAAGGGGGTCTTTGTCCCGCTTCAGGATCAAAGAAATAATTGCCCTGGACATCGTCAGGGGCAGAGCCCCCCCCCCCCCCCCCCCCCCCCCCCCCTCGCCTCATTCAGGGTCCTCACAAGCAGCGGGCCCAGCAGATCCGAAAACTTCTTGTAAAATTCCACCGGGAACCCGTCAGGTCCCGGCGCTTTCCCTGTCTGCATACTTCCCAGCGCCTCCATCAGTTCCTCCAACTCGATTGGGGCCCCCAGACCCTCCACCCGCTCGTCCCCTACTCTTGGGAACTCCAGCCTATCCAGAAAGCGGTCCATTCCGCCCGCCTCCCTGGGGGGCACCGCTCGGTACAGCCCCTCGTAAAAGGATCTGAACACCCCATTTATGTCCCTGCCACCCCGCACCAAGTTCCCTCCTGCATCCGTGACTCCCCCCATCTCTCTCGCTGCCTCCCGTTTCCGGAGCTGGTGGGCCAGCATCCGACTTGCCTTCTCCCCGTACTCATATACCGCCCCCTACGCCCTCCTCCACTGCGCCTCCGCCTTCCGGGTGGTCAGTATATCAAACTCCGCTTGAAGACTGCGATGCTTCCTCAAAAGCCCCTCCTCCGGGACATCCGCATACCTCCTATCCACCCTTACCATTTCTTCCACCAGCCTCTCCCTCTCGGCCCTCTTCCCCCCTCTCCCTGTGCGCCAGAATGGATATCAGCTCCCCTCTGACGACTGCCTTCAGCGCTTCCCAAACCACCCCAACTTGCACCTCCCCGTTGCCGTTGGCTTCCAGATACCCCTCTATGCCCCTACGGACCCGCCCACACACTTCCTCCTCTGCCAAAAGCCCCACATCTAACCTCCATAGCGGGCGCTGGTCCTTCCCCTCCCCCAGCTCCAGATCCACCAAATGTGGAGTATGGTCAGATATGGCTATTGCCGAATACTCCGCCTCCACCACTCTCGGGATTAGCGCCCTACTGAGAACAAAAAAGTCAATCCGGGAGTAAGCCTTGTGAACATGGGAGAAAAAGGAGAACTCCCTACTCTCCGGCTTCAAGAACCTCCAAGGGTCCACCCCTCCCATCTGATCCATGAACCCCCCTCAGCACCGAGGCCGCCGCCGGCCTCTTGCCCGTCCTAGACTTCGAGCGATCCAGAGCCTGATCCAGCACCGTATTAAAGTCCCCACCCAGGATCAAACCCCCCATCTCTAACACTGTTGGGGAGGTTTTAAACTAATGTGGCAGGGGGATGGGAACCAGATTAGGAAGTTAGAGGTCAGTAAAGATAGAGATAGAGAAATACAGCACAGAACAGGCCCTTCGGCCCACGATGTTGCGCCGAACTTTTGTCCGGAAGCAGCAACTAAAGCCAGTAAGGTACGAGACAATAAACTCAATGTGACTAAGGCGAAGAGTAGACAGGGAAGAGATGATGAACGCAAAGGGACAGGTGGTCTGAGGTGCATTTTTTTTAATGCGAGAAGTGTAGCAGGTAAGGCAAATTAACTTAGGGCTTGGATCAGTACCTGGGAATATGATGTTATTGGTATTATTGAGACTTGGTTGAGGGAAGGGCAGGACTGGCAACTGAATATCCCAGGGTATAGATGCTTCAAGAGGGATAGAGAGGGAGGTAGAAGGGGTGGAGGAGTTGCATTACTCGTCAGAGATGATATCACAGCTGTGATTAAGGAGGGCACGATGGAGGATTCGAGCACTGAGGCAATATGGGTGGAGCTGAGAAATAGAAAGAGTGCAGTAACATTGTTGGGACTTTACTACAGGCCTCCCAAAAGTGAGCATGAAGTAGAGGTACAAATATGCAGACAGATTATAGAAAAATGTAGGAGCAATAGTGTGGTTGTGATGGGAGATTTTAACTTCCCCAACATCGAATGGGATTCGTGTAGTGTTGGAGGCGTAGATGGAGCAGAGTTTGTAAGGAGCATCCAGGAGAGTTTTTTAGAGCAGTATGTAAATAGTCCAACTCGGGAAGGGGCCATACTGGACCTGGTATTGGGGAATGATCCTGGCCAGGTGGTTGATGTTTCAGTCGGTGATTACTTTGGGAATAGCGATCACAATTCTGTAAGTTTTAGAATACTCATGGACAAGGACAAGAGGGGTCCGAAAGGAAGAGTGCTAAATTGGGGAAAGGCCAACTATAACAAAATTCGGCAGGAACTCGGGAATGTGGATTGGAAGCAGCTGTTTAAGGGTAAATCCACATTTGAAATGTGGGAGTCTTTTAAGGAAAGGTTGATTAGAGTGCAGGACAGACATGTTCCTGTGAAAATGAAAGATAGAAATGGCAAGATTAGGGAACCATGGATGACGGGTGAAATTGTGAGACTAGCTAAGATGAAAAAGGAAACATACATAGGATCGAGGCAACTCAAAACTGGAGGAATATCAGGAAAGTAGGACGAATCTCAAACGTGCAATAAAGAGGGCTAAAAGGGGTCATGAAATATCTTTGGCTAACAGGGTTAAGGAAAATCCCGAAGCCTTTTATTCGTATGTAAGGAGCAAGAGGGTAACTAGAGAAAGGATTGGCCCACTCAAAGACAAAAGAGGGAATATATGCGTGGAGTCAGAGGAAATGGGTGAGATTCTTAATGAGTACATTGCATCGGTATTCACAAAGGAGAGGGACAAGACGGACGTTGAGGCTAGGGATGGATGTTTAAATACTCTAGGTCAAGTTGGCATACGGAAGGGGGAAGTTTTGGGTATTCTAAAAGACATTAAGGTGGACAAGTCCCCAGGACCGGATGGGATCTATCCCAGGTTACTGAGGGAAGCGAGGGTTGAAATAGCTGGGGCCTTAACAGACATCTTTGCAGCATCCTTGAGCACGGGTGAGGTCTCGGAGGACTGGGGAATTGCTAATGTTGTCCCTTTGTTTAAGAAGGGTAGCAGGGATAATCCAGGGAATTATAAACCTGTGAGCATGATGTCAGTGGTAGGCAAACTTGGAGAAGATACTGAGGGATAGGATCTATTCACATCTGGAAGAAAATAGACTTATCAGTGATAGGCAGCATGGTTTTGTGCAGGGAAGGTCATGTCTTACAAACCTAATAGAATTCTTTGAGGAAGTGACAAAGTTAATTGATGAGGGAAGGGCTGTAGATGTCATATACATGGACTTTAGTAAGGCGTTTGATAAGGTTTCCCATGGCAGGTTGATGGGAAAAGTGAAGTCGTATGGGGTTCAGGGTGTACTAGCTAGATGGATAAAGAACTGGCTGGGCAACAGGAGACAGAGAGTAGTGGTGGAAGGGAGTGTCTCAAAATGGAGAAGGGTGACTAGTGGTGTTCCATAGG
The DNA here is from genome assembly GCF_902713615.1 of Scyliorhinus canicula. Taxonomy (NCBI): domain Eukaryota; kingdom Metazoa; phylum Chordata; class Chondrichthyes; order Carcharhiniformes; family Scyliorhinidae; genus Scyliorhinus; species Scyliorhinus canicula. The sequence continues at coordinate 623,449 of NC_052162.1, forward strand.
GATCCGTGCTCGGACCACTGCTGTTTGTGATCTACATAAATGACCTGGAGGAAGGTATAGGTGGTCTGATTAGCAAGTTTGCAGATGATACTAAGATTGGTGGAGTTGCAGATAGCGAGGAGGACTGTCAGAGAATACAACAAATTATAGATAGATTGGAGAATTTGGCAGAGAAATGGCAGATGGAGTTCAATCCAGGCAAATGCGAGGTGATGCATTTTGGAAGATCTAATTCAAGAGCGGACTATATGGTCAATGGAAGGGTCTTGGGGAAAATTGATGTGCAGAGAGATTTGGGAGTTCAGGTCCATTGTACCCTGAAGGTGGCAACGCAGGTTGATAGAGTGGTCAAGAAGGCATACAGCATGCTTGCCTTCATCGGACGGGGTATTGAGTACAAGAGTTGGCAGGTCATGTTACAGTTGTATAGGACTTTGGTTCGGCCACATTTGGAATACTGCGTGCAGTTCTGGTCGCCACATTACCAGAAGGATGTGGATGCTTTGGAGAGGGTGCAGAGGAGGTTCACCAGGAAGTTGCCTGGTATGGAGGGTGCTAGCTATGAAGAAAGGTTGAGTAGATTAGGAATGTTTTCGTTGGAAAGACGGAGGTTGAGGGGGGACCTGATTGAGGTCTACAAAATTATGAGAGGTATGGACAGGGTGAATAGCAACAAGCTTTTCCCAAGAGTGGGGGTGTCAGTTACAAGGGGTCACGATTTCAAGGTGAGAGGGGGAAAGTTTAAGGGTGCCTGGAACGCTTTACCAGCGGAGGTGGTAGAGGCAGGCACGATAGCATCATTTAAGAGGCATCTAGACAGGTATATGAACGGGCGGGAACAGAGGGAAGTAGACCTTGGAAAATAGGAGACAGGTTTAGATGAAGGATCTGGATCGGCGCAGGCTGGGAGGGCCGAAGGGCCTGTTTCTGTGCTGTAATTTTCTTTGTTCTTTGTCTCCAGGTCCGGGATCAGGCCCAACATTCGCCGCATGAAGCCCGCATCGTCCCAGTTGGGGGACGTACACATTAGCCAGGACCACCCGCTCCCCCTGAAGTCTACCACTCACCATTACATATCTACCTGCACTGTCCGCCACCACATTGGACGCAACGAACGACAAGCCCTTACCGACCAAGATTGCCACCCCACGGTTCTTTGCATCGAGCCCCGAGTGAAACACCTGTCCCACCCAGCCTTTTCTTAGCCTCACCTGATCCGTAACCTTGAGGTGCGTCTCCTGGAGCATAGCCACATCCGCTCCCAGCCCCCTCAAGTGTGCCAAGACCCGGGACAGCTTCACCGGACCATTCAGCCCCCTCACGTTCCATGTGACCAGCCGAATCTGGGGGGTCCTCCCCCTCCCTCCGCGTCGATCAGCCATAGTTCTCCCTCAACCCACCACGTGCCAGGGAACCCCCCAAGCCCGTTCCCCACAGTGGCAGACCCCCCTCCCAACCCACCCCTTCACTAGCTGTTTCCTTACAGCCCCTACAGCAGCAACCCGGTGCCCCCCCCTTCTTCCTCCCCCCTGAGCCCCCCACCCCTCCCAAGCTAGGGCCCCCCCCCTAGCTGCATTACCCCTAACATTGTACTTCTGTAAGTCAGCCGACTCCTGCTGACCCCGGCTACTCCCGCCATACCAACGACCCCCCCCAGCCCCCCAATGCAACACAACCACCAATCCCCCCTCCCAGTGCCGGCCCCGCCCCCAACTCCTCCGGTGCGGGAAGAAAGCCCGCGCTTCCATCCCGAACCCCGCCCCCCAACCCAACACGCGGGAAAAAGACGGGCACATGACCCAGCGGGACCTCAAACTGCTCCCCAACCCCCCACCAGTGGAAAAAAAACCCAAAAAGCGCCACGGTAAATAAATAACAGCCCCAAAAGATGAAAACTCAGAGCAACGAAAAGCCAACATCAAACACAGCCAAAAATCAAGGGCGCCTACCGTTCCATCTCCCGACCGCACTTTGGGAAATCAGACCATAAGACTGTGCTCCTTCTCCCGGCTTACAAGCAGAAACTCAAACAGGAGAATCCAGCTAAGAAGGTTGTGCAGTGCTGGTCCGAGGAGACAGAAGAGCTCTTACGTGACTGCTTAGAGACAGTGGACTGATCCATATTTAAGAACTCAGCGACTAACTTAAATGAGTATGTCACCACCGTCACAGACTTCATCAGCAAATGTGTGGACGACTGCGTGCCAAAGAAAGCTGTACATACGTTCCCCAACCGGAAACCATGGCTCAACCGCGAGATTGACTCCCTACTGAAGGACAGATCTGAGGCGTTCAAGGCAGACGACCCTGACCGATACAAGAAATCCAGGTATGACCTCCGCAAAGCCATCCGAGATGCCAAGAGAGAATATCAAACCAAGCTAGAGTCACAGACAGACTCTCGGCGGTTGTGGCAAGGACTAAACAACATAGCGGGCTACAAAGCGAAGCCGAGCAGTATCTCCGGCAGCAGCGCAACCCCCCCCCCCCCACGATGAACTTAACGCATTCTATGCTCGGTTTGAGCAGGTAACCAACAATCCACTGTCGAGTGCCCCAACAGCCCATAATTCACCCATACCCACCATCACAGCTTCCGAAATCAGATCGGCCTTCCTGAAAGTGAACCCACGGAAGGCGACGGGGCTGGACGGGATCCCTGGTCGTGCACTCAGAGCCTGCGCAGATCAGCTGGCAGAGGTATTCACAGACATCTTTAACCTATCCCTACTCCACTCCGAGGCCCCCACCTGCTTCAAGAAGACCACCATCATACCGGTACCAAAGAAGAACCAGGCAACATGCCTCAATGACTACTGTCCGGTGGCCCTGACGTCAGTTGTAATGAAGTGCTTCGAGAGGTTGGTCATGAAGCACATCACCTCCATACTCCCGGAACGCCTTGACCCACTTCAATTCGCATACCGTCGCAACCGGTCCACATCAAACGCCATTTCCCTGGCCCTACACTCATCCCTAGAGCATCTCGAAAACAAGGACTCCTACATCAGACTCCTATTTATTGACTACAGCTCCGCCTTCAACACCATAATCCCAGCCAAGCTCATATCAAAGCTCCAAAACCAAGGACTTGGCTCTCCACTCTGCAACTGGATCCTTGACTTTCTGACCAACAGACCACAATCAGTAAGAATGAACAACAACACCTCCTCCACAATAGTCTTCAATACCAGTGCCCCGCAAGGCTGCGTACTTAGCCCCCTACTCTACTCCCTGTACACACACGACTGCGTGGCAAAACTTGGTTCCAACTCCATCTACAAGTTTGCTGACGAATAACGACGAGTCCGAATACAGGAGGGAGATAGAGAACCTAATGGAGTGGTGCAGGGACAACAATCTCTCCCTCAATGCCAGCAAAACTAAAGAGCTGGCCATCGACTTCAGGAAGCAAAGTACTGTACACACCCCTGTCAGCATCAACGGGGCTGAGGTGGAGATGGTGAGCAGTTTCAAATTCCATGGGGTGCACATCACCAAAAATCTGTCCTGGTCTACTCACGTCGACGCTACCACCAAGAAAGCACAACAGCGCCTATACTTCCTCAGGAAACTAAGGAAATTCGGCATGTCCACATTAACCCTTACCAACTTTTACAGATGTACCATAGAAAGCATCCTATCGGGCTGCATCACAGCCTGGTATGGCAACTGCTCGGCCCAGGACCGCAAGGAACTTCAGAGAGTCGTGAATACCGCCCAGTCCATCACACGAACCTGCCTCCCATCCATTGATTCCATCTACACCTCCCGCTGCCTGGGGAAAGCGGGCAGCATAATCAAGGATCCCTCCCACCCGGCTTACTCACTCTTCCAACTTCTTCCATTGGGCAGGAGATACAGAAGTCTGAGAACACGCACAAACAGACTCAAAAACAGCTTCTTCCCCACTGTCACCAGACTCCTAAATGACCCTCTTATTGACTGACCTCATTAACACTACACCCTGTCTGCTTCATCCGATGCCAATGCTTATGTAGTTACATTGTATATCTTGTGTTGCCCTATTATGTATTCTCATGTATTTTCTTGAATTTTGTTTAATTCCATTTTCTTCCATGTACTGAATGATCTGTTGAGCTGCTCGCAGAAAAATACTTTTCACTGTACCTCGGTACACGTGACAATAATTCAATCCAATCTAAGCAAAAGGATACCAAGGAGGACAGAGCCTCCAAACAATGCTACCCTTCTTAAACAAAGTAACAACATTGAATATTCTCCAGTCCTCCGGGACATCACCTGGCGACAGTGAGGATCCAGAGATTTTTGTCAAGGCCTCAGCAATTTCCTCCCTTGCCTCCTACAGTATTCTGGGGTAGATCCCATCAGGCCCTGGGGACTTATCTATGTTAATATTTTTCAAGACGTCCAACACCTGGTCTTTTTGGATCTTACTGTGACCGAGGCTGTCTACACACCCTTCTCCAGACTCAACATCCACCAATTCCTTCACTTTGGTGAATACTGATGCATCGCTGTGAGCAATGTGTTCCAGGCCATTACCACTGGCTGCTTGAAAAATTTTTCGACATGGAGAGAAGGCAGGTGAATGGCGATGATAAAATATCAACCATGATTGAATTGCAGGACAGCATGGTGGCGCAGTGGTTAGCACTGCTGCCTCATGGTGCCAAGGTCCCAGGTTTGATCCCAGCCCCGGGTCACTGTCCCTGTGGAGTTTCCACATTCTCCCTGTGTTTGTGTGGGTTTCGCCCCCACAACCTAAAGATGCGCAGGGTAGGTGAATTGGCCACGCTAAATTACCCCTTAATTGCAAAAAAAATGAATTGGCTACTCTAAATTTTAAAAAAATGATTGAATGGTGGAGCAGACTCGATGGGCCGAGTGGCCTAATTCTGCTCCTATGTCTTGTGGACACATTCCCAATACATCTCTTACACAAAACCTCAAATCTGTTCCCTTTTCTAGCTCACTGGGCTAAATCGCTGGCTTTTAAAGCAGACCAAGCAGGCCAGCAGCACGGTTCAATTCCTGTACCAGCCTCCCCGAACAGGCGCCGGTATGTGGCGACTAGGGGCTTTTTACAGTAACTTCATTGAAGCCTACTCGTGATAATAAGCGATTTGTATTTCATTTCATTTCATTGAATTTAATGGGAAGTGTTTCCTTGTCAGCCAAATTCAAACTTGTCAGTTTTCCACATCTGATCTGATACACAGGAACAGGGTTAGGTCATTCAGCCCCTGGAGTCTGCTCCACCATTGATGGCTAATCTGATTGTGGTTTCAACTATACTTTCCTGTCGGCACCCCATAACCTTCAACTTCCACCAAGTCTCCCCTTGATTTCCTTTGTTGCAAGAACACCCTCAGATATTCTAACCTAACCTTGTAATATTACAGGCCAGGGTTTAGAGAACGCCAAAGTGTATTGTGGTGTTCCACTGGCCCACAACGTTTAATAGATTTTGGTTATGGGAAGCACAAGGGCCCAATTTACAGGTGTGATGCAACAGAGATCTAAGAGTATTTTTAAACAAAAACAATGTTTATTCTATGAACCCAGTTAACATTTTATAAACATACAATGAACATCTTAGCAATCATCAATTCAAATACACCCCCCCCCCCCAAAGAATACAGTACTCTATCAGACATCCATAAGACAAAAACCCTTTTTACAGAAGGACAGCAGGTTTAAATTCTCTACTGAGAGCAGTTACCACTTTGAAATCACCAAATGAACATGCTTTAGCTTGCAGAGATTCATACACATCTTGCTGTGACTGCAGCTTCTCCAAATCTAAAACAAAACTAGACAGAGCCACAAAGCAGCTTTTCAGCTCAAAACGAAAGTGAAAGACAGTCCAGCTTTGCGAACTATATGTCTTGTCAACTTCAAAAATTTATGCGTGTGCACTCCTAGATCCCTCTGTTCCTATACTCTTTAGAACTGTATCATTAAGTCTGCATTGTCTCTCCCTATTCCTTCCGCAAAAAAAGTATCACCTCACACTCCATGGATGAAATTCTATCTACAATTTGCCTGCCCATTCTGCTGGGCTATCTATGTCATGTTACAGGTGATTTGTATCATCCTCACTGTTTGCAACGCGCCTAAGTTCATCATTGGCACCGTTTATTATTATGAAATTATAAATGCCTTAATAAAATGTTTTTTGTTAAAGTTTATCATTGGCTTGTTATCATTGGCAAATTTTGAAATGCTGCTCTTTTTTGTTTATATATAAAATAAAAAATTTTTTAAGTGGCCCTAGCACCGGTCATAGTTCCTTTAAAAACTAAATTTCTCTGGGAGCAGATTTCTGGTAAAACATTGGCTTCCAGTAATTGATCATGTAACCAAGTTGCCTGGGAAATAAACAATAGAAAAATGGTCAACAAGAAGTTAATTACAGGCAGGGAAGTGGTGCTGTTAGATTGAATGTGTGGCTCTGTTCTCAAGCAGGTTTTTAGATTTTAGTTTACAATACGTTTGCTGAAGAAATATCTCTTTCAAGCAGAGTTCAATTGAAATATTGTGTGCTGGCTAAAATAGTGTAGAAACCTTGATAATCAAAGGGACTCCACTGACAGATCCTCAGTTAAATCACCACCAGTCAGCTCTCCCCCTCAATGGATGACTTTGACTTTACTAACAGTGAGTTGAACTGATGTGATAGCCAAGCTGAAGAGAGAGAGTGTTTTAAATGCCAAGACTCCAGAATTTTAAAATATTAGAACTCTAGTTTAGGGATTTTATATCTGGACAAAATCCGATGTGTGAGAACATTCCAGAAATGATTAATTTCAAAAACATAATGATAATTATCTTTGGGGAAGAGGATAGCCAGGGAAAGAGTGGGACCAGGGGGTAATCTGGGTGTTGAGCAGATGATATTGGGAGGGGTTAAACGAGTATTTCACGACTTCCGGTTGCGGCAATGAGTGAGTGAGCCGCACATTCGGGGGCTCTCACTCCGGCGGGGCTTAAGGACCCGATTCCCCGAGATAGCGGGACTGTGGAGCGGCGAAAAGATGGCCACGGAGGTGCGGAGGCGCGGGCAGCGCTGAATGGAACCACGAGGGGGTAGGAAGCAACGAAAACGGGAGAGGAAGGGGAGAGGAAGGGACAAAGGCAAGGTGCAGGGGAAGCTGACCCAGGACCCAAGATGGCAGACCTGCGGACCTCGGACCCAGCAATCCAGCAAGCGCTGGAAAATAAAAGCAGGTCATTAAAAGCAGCTTTGAGTCGTTGAAGCGGGATAACTTGGACCCACTTCAGAAGGCAGGTGATCAGCTGAACCAGAGGCTGGATGCCCAGGACAAAAAAGTTTAAGGAGCTGGGAGAGGCGGTAGGGGAGTAGGCGGACGCGCAGACAATTGCTGCGCTAGAAGTCGGCAGGTTGAAGGAGAGGCAGAGAAGACTGCTGGACAGAGTAGAGGAGTTGGAAAATAGAGCCTGAAGACAAAATCTGAGGATCATTGGCCTCCCGGAGGGGGCTGAGGGAGCTGATGCCACAGCGTTTGTGGCAGACCTGTTGATGCAGCTGATGGGGGCTGAAGCCTTTCTGCGATCGCCAGAGCTGGACGGGGCACACAGAGTGCAGGCGAGACAGGTGCGGCCGGGGGGTGCCCCCGTCCGATGGTGATTAGGTTCCACAGGTTTGTGGAAAAGGAGCGGGTGCTGCGGTGGGCAAAGAGCGCCAAGAGCAGCACGTGGAATAACAGTGTTCTTCACATCTACCAGGACCTAAGCCAGGAGGTGGCTAGGCGGCGAGCAGCCTTTAAACAAGTTAAGGAGGTGTTGTTCAAGAAGCATGTGAAGTTTGCTCTGCTCTTCCCGGCCCGTCTTTGGGTTACGCATCAGGGTCAGCATCACTACTTCTCCGAGCCCGAAGAAGCAATGGACTTTGCGAGGGATCAGGGGCTGGTCCCGAAAAGAGGTCCCATGGACGGAAGCTAGGGTCCGAGAACTACTGTTTGAAGGGACGCCGATTGTGCCTAGACTGTTGGTCAACTGTTTACTGTTTTAAAGGTGCCATGTGGGGTATTTGGGTATTATTTTTCTTCTGTTTTTGTGTGGGCAATTTTTGCCAGGGGGGTGTGTGGGGGGTAGGGGAGATCCGATCCCCCCCCCCCCCCCCCCCTCCCTCTCGTAGGGTCTTTTTCCTGTTTTTGTTGCTTTTATTTTCTTTTCCTGGGTCTATCTGCTGTGATGGGTACCTTTTGTTGGGCTCGCTGAGTGCACTGGAGCCGGTATTGCAACAAAGGGGTGGCCGGTCAGCAATGGGGATTAAAGATGTGGGTTGGGGGCTTTCGTTTTATTAATGTTTATGGTTTGTTAGGTTTGTTTCGGGTGGGGGTTGTAGGGGTAATGGGGTATTGCGGGGTTATCTTACTGATGCTCAGATAGGGACGTGGGTTAACACTTTTCTGTGTACACGGCGGGAACTGTATTGTACCTGGAGCAGCCTCGCGGGGCGGTTTGAGGTTTACATTTTGTTTGACCTTCCTGTGTTAGTGAGATTGCTCCAGTGGGTTGGAGGGGGGATGGGGCGCTGGGGAGTGGGGATGAGGTCGGGGAAACAATGGGAATGAGACAGGAAGGCGCCGGAGTGATGAGTCATCGGGCTAGCAGATTGGCTAGTCAAAGGAGTCAGGTGGGGGGGGGGAGAGAATACATCCAATGGATGGCAGGGGTGGGGCAACTGGGGGATGTTGCTGGGGGGGGGGTGTGCTACCGGGGGATGTTGCTGGGGGGGGGGGGGGGGGGGGGGGGGGCTACCGGGGGATGTTGATGGGGGGAGGGGGGGGTGTTATTCTGCTGATGTGGGAGGGAGCTGAAATAGGTAATGGAAAGGAGGTTGGGGGTGGAGGCGGTCAAGAATGGCGCGGCGCACGGGCGGGCTCGATAAAGGTTATGGCTGACCGCGTTTGGGGGGGGGGGGGGGAGATTGTGTCCCCTAAATACGGTCCTTGACCCGGGGTTGGACCGGTCGTGTCCCAGAACGGGTAGAGTCCCAGCAATGGCAAGGGAGCTGAAAGGGTTCATGGAGCAAATGGGGGCAGTGGACCCATGGAGAGCCAGACAGCCGACGGGAAGGGGTTACTCGTTTTACTCACATGTTCATAAAGTATACGCTAGGATTGATTTCTTTATTCTGACTGTGGGACTGTGTAGGGGAGGTAAAGAAGGTGGAATATTCGGCAATCACTATCTCGGACTATGCCCAGCACTGGGTGGACCTGCAGGTCAGGGGGGGGAATTGCCAACGCCCGCAATGGAGGTTAGACGTAGGATTGTTGTTGGAGGAGGGGATATGTGAGAGACTTCGGAAGTGTATACAAAATTACTTGCAGGTGAACGATAAGGGGGAGGTTTCAGCAGCGACCCTGTGGGAGGCGTTGGAGGCAGTAGTGAGGGGGGAGCTGATCTCAATTCGGGCCCACAGGGTCAGGGTGGACGGAGCAGAAATGGACAGATTGGTTAGGGAACTGTATCGGATAGACGAGGAGCATGCGGGGTCCCCGGGGAGGACCTACTCAGGGAGAGGCGGAGATTACAGGCGGAACTGGGGGCGTTATCCACGAGTAGGGCCGTGGAACAACTTAGGAAGGCGAGGGGAGTGGTGTATGAGCATGGGGAGAAGGCCAGCAGATTGCTAGCGCAACAACTCAGGAAGAGGGAGGCGGCCAGGGAAATAAGTAGAGTGATTGATGGGGAGGGGAGAAGAGTGGAGGACCCAGCAGGACTGAATAAGGTATTCAGGGACTTCTATAGTAGGCTGTATACTTTGGAGCCCCCAGAAGAGCCGGAGGAGATGGAAAGGTTCCTGGACGGGCTAACATTCCCAAAAGTAGGCGGGGGACTAGAGGACGGGCTGGGGGCCCCGATTAGAGTGGAGCAGGTATTGGGGGCCTAAAGGCCTTGCAGTCGGGGAAAGCCCCGGGGTCGGATGGATACCCAGTAGAGTTTACAAGTTGTTCTCGGAGCTGGTGGGCCCGGTCTTGACGAGGTTTTTTAATGAGGCAAGGGACTGAGGGACCCTGCCGCCAACGATGTCGCAAGCCACCATCTCGCTGATATTGAAGCGGGACAAGGACCCGGAATCCTGCGGGTCATACAGGCCAATCTCCCTGATCAATGTAGACGCCAAGCTCCTGGCGAAGGTCCTGGCGATTAGAATGGAGGACTGCGTACCGCAGGTGATTGGGGACGATCAGACAGGGTTCGTGAAAGGCAGGCAGCTGACAGCTAACTTGAGAAGATTGCTTAATGTGATCATGATGCCCCTGACGGGCAAGGAGGTGGAGGTAGTGGTGGCAATGGGCGCAGAGAAGGCCTTTGATCGGGTGGAGTGGGGCTATCTGTGGGAGGTGCTCGGACGGTTTGGGTTCGGGGAGGGACTGCTGAATTGGGTCAGACTACTGTACCAGGCCCCAAAAGCTAGCGTTAGGACGAACAGGATAGTGTCAGATTATTTCAGACTACATTGTGGGACCAGACAGGGATGCCCACTCTCCCCGTTGCTGTTTACGCTGGCCATAGAGCCGTTGGCGATGGCATTGAGAGCTGCAAAGGGATGGAAGGGAATGGCCAGGGGCGGGGTGGAACATAGGGTCTCTCTCTATGCGGACGACCTGCTCCTGTACGTGTCGGACCCACTGGTCGGGATGGAAAATATACTGGAAACACTGAGGAAGTTCGGCCGGTTTTCAGGGTACAAATTAAATATGGCCAAGAGTGAGATGTTTGTGGTGCAGGCAAGGGGCCAGGAGAATAGACTGAAGGAGCTGCCATTTAGGCTGGTTGAGGAAAGTTTCCGGTACTTGAGGATACAGGTGGCATGAGACTGGGGCAGGTTGCACAAGTTAAATTTGACAAGGGTGGTGGAACAAATGAAGAGGGAGTTTCGGGGATGGGATGCACTCCCGCTGTCACTGGCGGGGAGGGTGCAGACTGTAAAGATGACAATCCTCCCTAGATTCCTGTTCATCTTCCAGTGCCTCCCGATCTTTATCTCACAGTCCTTCTTCAAAAGGACTGGGCGGGAAAATCCCCGCAGGTGAAGAAGGCGACGCTCAAGAGGAGCCGCAGCGAGGGAGGGCTGACATTGCCGAGCCTGATCAACTACTACTGGGCGGCTAACATAGCCATAATAAGCAAGTGGATGGTGGGTATGGGGTCTATTTGGGAGCAGGTGGAGGCGGCTTCGTGCAGGGGCATCAGTTTGGCAGCCCTGGTCACGGCTCCCCTACCGCTGTCACCGGCCAGGTACTCCACCAGCCCGGTAGTGGGGGCGGCCCTGCGGATATGGGGCCAGTGGAGGAGACATGTAGGGGAGGTGGGTGCGTCTGTCTGGGCACCAATATGTGATAACCATCGATTTGCCCCTGGGAGCATGGATGGGGGGATATGTTCATGGAGGGGAGCTTTGCGAGTTTGAGGGGCTTGGAGGAGAAATTTGGTCTGGTAAGGAAATTATTTCAGGTACTTACAGATGCAGGACTTTGTCCGCAGACAGGTCCTATCCTTCCCGCGCCTCCCGCCAATAGGGATCCAAGACTTAATAGTCTCTAGAGGAGAAGGAGGAGAGGGTAGAGTCTCGGGTATTTATAAGGTGCTCATGAAGGGGGAAGAGTCCCAGACGGAGGAACTGAAACTCAAATAGGAGGAGGAGCTTGGCGGGGAAATGGAGGATGGGCTGTGGGTAGAAGCCCTGAGTAGGATAAATTCAACCGCAACATGTGCCAGGCTCGGCCTGATTCAATTTAAGGTCGTTCACCGGGCCCACACGACGGTAGCTCGGATGAGCAAATTCTTTCGGGTAGAGGATAAGTGCGCTAGATGCGGGGGAGGACCAGCAAACCACGTTCACATGTTTTGGGCATGTCCTAAGCTGAGGGGGGTACTGGGAGGGATTTGCGGGGATCATGTCCCGGGTGCTAAAAACAAGGGTGGCGATGGGTCCAGGGGTGGCAATTTTTGGGGTTTCGGAAGACCCGGGAGTCCAGGGTGAGAAAGAGGCCGATGTTCTGGCCTTTGCTTCCCTGATAGCCCGGCGACGAATACTACTGGCATGGAGGGACTCAAAACCCCCGAAGACCGAACTATGGCTTTCGGACATGTCAAGTTTTCTGGGTATGGAAAAAATTAAGTTCGCCTTGAGGGGATCTGTACTGGGGTTCGCCCGAAGGTGGCAACCATTCATCGACTTCTTCGCGGGAGAGTGAGCGTCAGCAGGGAGGGTGTGGGGGAGGGGGGAGATTAGTGTAGAGTAGGAGGGATAAATAGGTGGGTAGTGTCGATGGGAGAGGAGCGGGTTTGTGCAGTATGGTTGATTGAAGTATTGATTTTATGTTGTTTTCACATTTTTGCCTTCTTTGCTTTTTCTTTTGTGTTGTTATCTGTAACTGTTTACAAATCCGAAAAATACCTCAATAAAATTGTTTGATAAAAAAAACCCGAGTATTTCACATCTGTCTTCATTTTGGAGAAGGAGGATGATGTTGCAGAATTCAGACAGAGGTACTGTGAGGTTTTTGAGCAGGTTGGCTTAGGGAGTGAAGAGGTTCTGGAGATTTTGGCGGGCTTAAAAATGGACAAACTCCCAGGTGCAGATGAGTTGTATTCCAGGCTGCTGTGGGAGGCACGGGAGGAAACTACAGGGGCTCTGGATCAAATGTTTACTTCCTCTCTGATCACAGCAGAGGTACCTGAGGACTGGAGGACAGCTAATGTGTTTCCACTTTTCAAGAAGGGAGGTAGTGGTAAACCAAAGAATTGCAGACCAGTGAGTCTCACGTCAGTGGTAGGGAAACAATCGAAGAAAATTTTGAAAGACAGAATCAATTTCCACTTGGAGAGGCAAGGTTTGATCAGGAATAGTCAGCATGGCTTTGTCACAGGGAGGTTACACCTCATAAACCTGATTGAATGTTTTGAGGTGACCAGGTGTGTAGATGAGGATAGTGTAGTTAATGTAGCTCAGATGGATTTCAGCAAAACCTTTGATAAGGTCCCACATGGGAGACTGATAAAGGTAAAGAGCAAATGAGATCCAATGTGACAAACTGGATCCAAAATCGACTCAGTGATAGGAGACGGAGGGTGGTGGTAGAGGCAACTTGTGGGACTGTAGGCTGGTGTCCAGTGGCTTACCACAGTTGCACTTTGGAAAGAGTAACATGATAAGGGAGTACTCAATGAATGGGAGGACACTAGGAAGCTCGGAGGGGCAGAGGGATCCCTGAAGGTGGCAGGACAGGTTAATAGGGTAGTCAAGAGAACTTCTAGTGGCAGCCATGGAGTGAGTGGTCGCACATTTGGTGGCTCCCGCTCAAGGCGGATTTTTTTGATCTTTTCCCGCCGGAAGCGTATTTCAGGGTAAAAGGTACAGGAGTGCCTGGGAAGGTAATACTCCTCTGGTATGGCTGGTGGCTGGCAGGTGTGAGAGAGCTGAGGGGGGTTATGGGGAGCATGGAGATTTGAGAGGCCAAGAGTGGAGTTTTCATACTTCTCTCATGTGCACCAGGTGTAATCACGGATTGACTTTTTTGTAATGGACAAGACATGGCTGGCAGGGGTGGCTTGTGGTCTCTGACCACCAACCCTTTTGGGTGGCTTGGGGGTTGGCCCAACAGCCGCAGTGGAGGCTGGATATGGGGTTGCTGGCAGACGAGGAGGTGTGTGAGCAAGTGCGATCTGTTTTCGGGGCTTGTTGAAGGATAGGCAGAGGCTCCAGAAGGAGTTTGGGCTTGTTTTTACAGAGACGGTGGTGGGACAGCTGTGGTGGGCCCAGGGGAAGTGTATGAGTACGGGACGAAGGCAAGTAAAATGTTGGCCCACCAGTTGAGAAAGCAGGAGGCAGTGAGGGAGATCAGTAGAGTTCGGGATGATAAGGGTAAGGTGGGGATGGACCCAGAAGGGGTGAACAAAGTGTTTGAGGCTAGAACATAGAAAATTCAGTGCAGAAGGCTCCCATTCGGCCCATCGGATCTGCACCAACCCACTTAAGCCCTCACTTCCACCCTATCCCCCTAACCCAATAACCCCTCCTAACCCTTTTGGACACTAAGGGCAATTTATTATGGCCAATCCACCTAACCTGCACGTCTTTGGACTGTGGGTGGAAATCGGAGCACCCGGAGGAAACCCACGCAGACACGGGGAGAACTTTTATAGGAGGCTCTCCGTGTCGGAGCCCCCAGCCAGGGAGGAAGGGATGTGGGTGTTCCTGGTTGGATTGGAGTTTCCCAAAGTGAATGAGGGTCTGGTTCAGAGCCCCCGATTGGGCTGAGGGAGGAGATGGATGGCATGGAGTGATGCCAGCAGGGAAGGCCCTGGAGCCAGACGGGTTCCCAGTACAGATTTATAAGAAGTTTGGGGTGGAGCTGGGGCCACTGTTGGTGAGAGGGTATAATGAAGCGAAGGAGAGGGGGCTTCTCCCCCGTACATTGAGGCAGGCTTCCTGGGTCGCACCGCCCAATATCGTTGTTGAATGTGGACGCTAAGTTGTGGGAGAAGGTGCTTGCATCGCAAATTGAGGACTGTGTGCCAGGGGTGATAGGCGAGGATCAGATGGGTTTTGTGAAGGGAAGGCAGTTGTGCGGAGGATAGTCAATGTAATCATGATGACTGCGGAAGGCCAGGAAGTGGTGGTGATGGGTATGGGGAAGGCTTTTGCTCGGGTGGAGTAGGCAGATGGGTATTTGTTCGGGGGGGGGGGGGGGGGGGTTCGGGTTCGGGCAGGGGTTTGTGGAGTGGGTCTGATTGCTATACAAGGCGCCAGTGGTGAGGATGCAGACAAATCAAGTGAGTTTGGGGTACTCTGGGCTGCCCCATGGATCGGTGCCCTGGTGTGGGCAGCATAGTGGTTAGCACAATTGCTTCACAGCTCCAGGGTCCCAGGTTCAATTCCCGGCTTGGGTCACTGTCTGTGCAGAGTTTGCACATCCTCCCCGTGTGTGCGTGGGTTTCCTCCGGGTGCTCCGGTTTCCTCCCACAGTCCAAAGGTGTGCAGGTTAGGTGGATTGGCCATGATCAATTGCCCTTCCAAAATTGCCCTTAGTGTTAGGTGGGGTAACTGGGATATGGGAATAGGGTGAGAGCGTGGGCTTGGGTAGGGTGCTCTTTCCAAGAGCCGGTGCAGACTCAATGGGCCGAATGGCCTCCTGCACTGTAAATTCTATGATCTATGATCCCCATTGCTTTTCGCCTTGGCGATAGAGACACTGGCAATGGCACTTACGGCGTTGAGGGACTGGAGAGGGATTAAGTTTGGGGGGGGGGGGGGCACCGAACACAGGTTCTCACTGCATGCTGACGACCTATTATATATTTCCGACCTGGTGGGCAGCATTGGAAGCATTGTGGAGATCTTGGAGGAATTTGGCTGGTTTTCGGGAAACAAATTGAATATGGGAAAGAAAGAGTGAGGTGTTCCCGATTGATGCCAGAGGGCAGGAAAGGAGACTAGGGGAGGTGCCATTTAGGGTTGGTGGGGGTGAGTTTCAGGTATCTGGGTATCCAGGTGGCGCTGAGCTGAGCGCAGTTGCACAAAGTGGACTTGGCTCGGCTGGTGGGGCAGATGCAGACAGGGATTCGGTTTCGTGTTCAGAGGACACAAATCTGAGGGAAGGAGGACCTGTATGAGCTGCCCAGGGGGAATGGCTTTAGGTACCTGCAGGTTCGGGACTTCGTAAGGAGAGAGGTGCCATCCTTTCCTGGGCTGCCTCCCCTGGGGTGGCAGGGCAAGGTGCTATTAAAGGACGAAACAAGGGAGAGGAAGGTGTTGGATATCTATAAGGAATTGATGGAGTGGGAGGGAGCCCTGGAGGGGGGATATTAAGTGTAAATGGGAGGAGCTGGAAGGGGAGATGAGGGCTGAGACATGGGTGGAGGAGACCTTGCGGGTGGTGAATGTGTTGCCCTGTGCGAGGCTAAGCCTCATTCGGTTTAAAGTAGTGCACATGGCGAATATGATGGTGGGGAGGATGAGTAGGTTCTTTGCGAGGGTAGACGATAGGTGTGGACGGTGTGTGGGGGGGCCTGCGAATCACGTCCACATGTTCTGGGCGTGTCTGAGATTATGGGGATTCTGGCAGGGGTTCTCGAACATGATGTCCGAGGACATGGTTCCAAGCGAGCTGTGGTAGGGGGTTGGCATCGGGGGCAGGCGGGGTGTGGCTGTTTATTGAGTTGTTCTTCTGACTTTCTGTGTGTATATGTGAAAATGCAATAAATAAAATATTTTCTTAAAACAAATAGGGCAGTTAAGGCGGCATACAAGGACTTGACTTTATCAGTCGTGGCATAGATTATAAGAGCAGGGAGGTTATATTGGAACTGTACAGGACTTTGGTTAGGTCACAGCTAGAGTACGGTGTTCAGTTCTGGTCACCGCACGATAGGAAGGATGTGATTGCACTGGAAGGGGTGCAGAGGAGATTCACCAGGATGTTGCCTGGGATGGAACATTTATGCTATGAAGAGGCTGGATAAGCTCGGGTTGTTTTCTTTGGAGCAGAGAAGGCGGAGAGGGAACCGGACTAAGGTGCATAAAATTATATGGGGTATGGACAGGCTGTATGGGAAACCTCACAATCGTTAAAAAGTACTTGGATGAGCACTTGAGATGTCATAACATTTAAGGCTATGGGCAAAGTACTGGCAACTGGGATTAGAGTAGGTATTTTTTGGTCAGTGCAGGCTTGATGGGCTGAAGGGCCTCTTCTGTACTGTATGATTCAGGAGAGTTCTGGCCTGAGGTGGCAATGTTTAAGAAGCTGATGATGCTTTTGTTGAACTGGGAGTCCACAACGATGGGACTGTTGGAGAAGTGGCTGGTCCAAGAAATCTTTTACAAATCTTTGAAACAGAATTGAGACTAAATGATTAATATCCCAATTTCTGATCAGAATCTGACTCAAGTTACTGAGGGTGTAAGTTACATGGATGTAGACGTAAAATGAGTTAAGTTCAGTTTGTTTCGGCAGCACTGTGGCGCAGTAGTTAACACTGCTGCCTCACGATGCCGAGGTCCCAGGTTCGATCCCGGCTCTGGGTCACTGTCCGTGTGGAGTTAGCACATCCTCCCCGTGTCTGCGTGGGTTTCGCCCTCACAACCCAAAGATATGCAGGGTAGGTGGATTGGCCACGCTAAATTGCCCCTTAATTGGAAAAAATAATTGGGCACTCTAAATTTATTTTAAAAAGGTCAGTTTGTTTTAAGCATTTTTATTGAACTTAACATTTTATATAAAAATTTACAAAATAAATCAACACATGTATCAAAAATTACAAACGACAACCGTAACAATTACTCCAATAACAGAAATACAATCGAAACAATGCACCCCCCCCCCCACTAACCGCTAACAGTGACCAATTCCTTAAAGTACAAGATGAAGGGCTGCCATCTGCAGTAGATTAACCCCCTCGATTGACCCCCCTCACTGTAAACCTGACCTGCTCCAGGTACGAAAACTCCATCAAGTCACCCAGCCAAGCTGAGGCACTAGGTGGCGTCACCAGTCTCCAGCCTAGCAGAATTCGCCTCCTCGCAAACAACGAGCCAACTGCCAAGGCATCCACCCCACACTCGTCCTCAACTCCGGCTGGTCTGACACCCCCAAATATAGCTGCTAACACAGGGCTCAAAATCAAACAGACAGGATTGCCAAAATGGTGCTGAAGAAAGATACCCAAAAGGCCAGCGATTTGGGACAGGACCAGAAGATGTGCGTGTGGTTCGCTGGCCATCTCGAATATCGCTCGCACCTATCGTCAACACCTGCAAAAAAATCGACTCATTCTGGCCTTGGTGAGGTGTTCCCTAAACACTATCTTGAGTTGGTTCAAGCTCAATCTCACCTAGGATGACGTGGCATTCGCCCAGCGGAGTTACTCACTCCACGCCTCCTCCAACAATATGGGTCCATCTCCTCCTCCCACCTGGCCTTCACCTCTTCTATTGGGATCTGCTCCTCAAACAAGGTCCGTCCATATGTCCCGGACGTGCTGCCCTTTTCCAACCCAGCACAGGAGCGTATCTTCTCCAATAAATTGGACGACGGTGCTACCGGGAATCTCGGAAATGTCCGCTGAACAAAGTCCCGTGCCTGGAAGTACCTGAACTTATCAAACCCACAAGTGCTTTCTCCTTCAATTTCTCCAAGCTGGCAATGCACCCCTCCAAAAACAAATCCCTCACCCTCGCCAGCCCCTAACCTTTCCACTTCCCAAATGTGGCATCCAATTTCGCCGATCCAAACAAATTATTCCTACAGATTTCACAGTATTTACAGTGCAGGAGACCATTCGGCCCATTGCCTCTGCACTGGCCCATTGCCTCTGCACTGGCCCTTGGAAAGGGCACCCTACTTAAGCTCACACCTCCACCCCATCCCCGTAACCTAATAATCCCATCTAATCTTTTGGACACTAAAAGAGCAATTTAGCACAGCCAATCCACTTAATCTGCACAGTTTTGGACTGTGGGAGGAAACCAGAGCACCCGGAAGAAACCCACGATGACACAGGGGAAAGTGCAAACTCCACACAGACAGCCACCCGAGGCCGGAATTGAACCCGGCTCAATCACCAACGCAAACAGAAGAGGAGTCAAATAACACCACCCTTTCCTGGTTTCCCCATGCAGCCAAAACAACCCCGAACCCGAATGCGTGGTGTTATTGCACACACCAGCAGACAGAGCTTCGTACAACAGCCATGCTCACAACACAAACCCAGGACCCAGCCCAAATTCTCCAGAACTACAAAACGATAGTGCCACTCTACCCTATCGAACACCTTTTCTGTGTCCAGAGACATGATGATCTCTGGTTCTGGCCCCACTGCCAGGCTCAGAACTACGGTGAGTGGCTGCCTCACGTTGTCTCACAAAGCCTGTCTGATCCTCACCACTACCTCCGGGAGACAGGGCTACAACCTCAACGCAAGACTTGAGCCAAAAGCTTTGCATGCACATTGAGCATCGAAGTAGGGCAGTACAACCCGCACTTTGTGGGGTCTTTATCCTTCTTCAGGAGGAGGGAGATAGACACCTGTCCCAATGTCTCTGGGAAAGAACCCTGTGCCAGTGAATCGCAAACATCCCCAACACCAACGGGGCGAACCGGTCCCAAACTTCTTATAAAGTTGTACCGGGAACCCATTTGGCCCCGGCGCCCTCCCCATCTGCATCTTTCCTCAGCTGTTCAAAGCTCCTCCAACTCCAACGGATCTTCCATCTGCTCCTACAATTCCTCCCCCAGCTGGGGAACTCCAAACCCTCTATAAACTCTGCAATCCTCTGGCTGCTCCAACCTATAAAACCCCTCATAAATGATTCAAAACCCCCCGTTCACCTTTCCTGAGGCAGAGACCCCGGTTCCCTCACCTTCACAATCTCCCTAGCAGTCTCCTGTCGCCTTGTCTGATATGCCAACATCTCATGTTGCGTGTTCACCACATTTGTGGTATTTCCTGGCTGCTTGCGAATTGGGCCCAGTGCCTCAACAGTGGCTTTAAATGATTCCTTAATCTCCTTGCCCTGCCGCTCGAACTGTCTATCCATCTGTTTGCCGAATATGTCCACCTCCAACGCCCTCACCTCAACCACGTGTCTAATGTAATGGGCGCGGCAGCCACCTTCCCTCCTTCAGGTTCTTTTGTCAGGCTCCCCTCCTGAGCTTTCTTCATCGACGTTTCCGACATGCCTCCGTCAAGTGAAAGTTCTTCAAACTAACTAACTGGGCTTGGACACCAAAATCCCCACAAAAAACAGGTAAAAGGGATCAAAACAAACATCCTGTCGGGATCCACCTTTTGTGCATTCTGCTCCTATATGATGTCACCAACGTACCCGAGTTAAGTTCAGTTTACAGTGCCAGTTACTCTGTTCATTGTATTTTTAACATCTTTAACGTAGCTAACTAAGATAGAATGTAGTTATTTAGATTTGTGTTCTTTAGTTTTTGTGCAGTAAAATTATTATTTTTTAAAAAAATTTAGAATGCCCAATTCATTTTTTTTTTCCAATTAAGGGGCAATGAATGATCTGTTGAGCTGCTTGCAGAAAAATACTTTTCACTGTACCTCGGTACACGTGACAATAAACAAATCCAAATCCAAATTTAGCGTGGCAAATCCACCTAGCCTGCACATCTTTTGGGTTGTGGGGGTGAAACCCACGCAGACATGGGGAGAATGTGCAAACTCCACACAGACAGTGACCCAGAGCCGGGATCGAACCTGGGACCTCGGCGCCGTGAGGCAACAGGGCTAACCCACTGCGCCACCATGCTGCCTCCCAAAATTATTTTGTTTTAAACCTGGAACATTCATTCTTTTAGTAATTACCTGGGTTTCTGGATTTCCTCCAAAAAATGTAAATGCTATTCAACTGTACCAAGATCATAACAACATGTTTGTCCATTCCATCAGCCTGCCCATATTCTTTTGAACTCTATCACTAGATACATAGAAGATAGGAGCAGGAGGAGGCCTTCTTGCCCTTCGAGCCTGCTCCGCCATTCATCACGATCATGGCTGATCATCCAACTCAATAGCCTAATCCTGCTTTCTCCCCATAGCCTTTGATCCCATTCTCCCCAGTTGCTAGCCCCGTCAGAGTTCATAATACTTCCACCTTCTGTGTCATTTGCAAATTCTGAAATTGTGCCCTGTACACCATGCATGTTGGTCAAAAGCAGCATTCGTCCTTGTACTGAACTCATATAAAACGCACATTCATCCAGTCCAAAAACCATTAATCACTGTGTTTTCCAAACTCAGCCAACTCTATCCACAAAGCCCCTTTATTCCACAGCTTTCAATTTTGGAGATAAACATGTTATTTGGCACTTTGTCAAATTACTTTTATAAGTTCATTTACACCCCATCAACCACATTACCATCATAAAAAAACTCAATCGAGTTAGTTAAACTCAAACTGCCTTTATCAAATCTGTGCCTGGCTTTCCTTAATTAATCCACACTTGTCCAAGTGACTGTTAATGTTGTCTCAGATTATCATTTCTATCATTTCCCCACCACCCAGGTTAAACTGATTCACCTGTGAATGCTGGATTTGTTATTCCTTTTTTTTCAACAAGGGTGTAACACTTGCAATTCTCTAGTCCTCCGGCATCACCCGTGTATCTAAGGAAGATAATGGTCAACACCTCCGCCATTTCCACCCTTGCTTTCCTCAGTATCGTCAGATGTTATGCATTCGGTCCTGGTGACCTATCAACTTGGAAGTACAACGAATATTTCAGGTACTGTGGTGAATGTGATTCACACGGGATTATAATCTGTATATATATGTGTCTATATTGTAAGTGCAGTTGCACTACATGACCACCAGGGGGAGTAGCTCTGGGAATACTCGAGAGTTGTACTGGGCTTCTCCCTTGGCTCCGCCCAGGACTCCTCCCCCGGGAGCTGCTGTATAAAGATCAGTGCCACAGGGTCAGCCGGCCAGTTCACTGAAAGTTCAACTGCTAACAGGGTGGCTCTGTTGTAAGTATATTAAAACTGCTATTCTAATCCTACAAGCACGTGTCCGTAGAATTGTTGATTCCAACAATTTAATATACTTAGGAAACAGTCGAAGAAAATCATGATGTGGAGATGCCGGCGTTGGACTGGGGTGAGCACAGTAAGAAGTCTTACAACACCAGGTTAAAGTCCAACAGGTTTGTTTCAAACACGAGCTTTCGGAGCACGGCTCCTTCTTCAGGTGAATGGAAAGGCTTGTTCCAGAAATGTTTATATAGACACAGTCAGAGATGCCCCGGAATGCGAGCACCTGCAGGCAATCAAATCATCAAAGATGCAGAGAGAGAGGTAACTCCAGGTTAAAGAGGTGTGAATTGTCCCAAGCCAGTTCAGTCGGTAGGCCTCTGCAAGTCCAGGCTTGTTGGTGGGGGCCGAATGTAATGCGACATGAATCCCAGATCCCGGTTGAGTCCGCATTCATGCGTGCGGAACTTAGCTATAAGTTTTTGCTCAGCAATTTTGCGTTGTCGCGTCTCCTGAAGGCCTCCTTGTAGAATGCTGACCCGGAGATCAGAGGCTGAATGTCCTTGACTGCTGAAGTGTTCCCCAACTGGAAGGGAACAGTCCTGCCTGTTGATAGTCGCACGATGCCCGTTTATTCGTTGTCGCAGTGTCTGCATGGTCTCGCCAATGTACCACGCTTCGGGACATCCTTTCCTGCAGCGTATGAGGTAGACTACATTGGTCGAGTCGCACGAGTATGCGCCGCGTACCTGGTGGGTGGTGTTTCCACGTGTAATGGTGGTGTCCATGTCGATGATCTGGCATGTCTTGCAGAGATTACCCTGGCAGGGTTTTGTGGTGTTGTGGTTGCTGTTCTGAAGGCTGGGTAATTTGCTGCAAACAATGGTTTGTTTGAGGTTGCGCGGTTGTTTGAAGGCCAGTAGTGGGGGTGTGGGGATGACCTTGGCAAGATGTCCATCCTCGCTGATGATGTGTTGGAGGCTGCGAAGAAGATGTCGTAGTTTCTCCGCCCCAGGAAAGTACTGGACGACGAAGGGTACTCTGTCAGTGGTGTCCCGTGTTTGTCTTCTGACTGAGATGTTTTAAAGCCTACCTGGCAGAAGCCAGCACCGCTGGAATAACGGAGGAACAAAAACTCAGCCTACTGCACGCGAGGGTAAGCCACAGAATCTCCACACAGCTAAATCCGGCCGGTTCTTACACCGCAGCGCTGGCAATATTGGACAAAATGTACGTTAGGCCCATTAACGAGGTTTATGCACGCCACGTGTTTACGACTCGCCGTCAGCGGCTTACAGAAACGCTTGCTGAGTTTGTACGGGAACTGAACA
The DNA here is from genome assembly GCF_902713615.1 of Scyliorhinus canicula. Classification (NCBI taxonomy): domain Eukaryota; kingdom Metazoa; phylum Chordata; class Chondrichthyes; order Carcharhiniformes; family Scyliorhinidae; genus Scyliorhinus; species Scyliorhinus canicula. The sequence continues at coordinate 646,299 of NC_052162.1, forward strand.
ATCTTTCCAATGACTGTAATTATCAAGCCGTTACCGCGGCTGAACGTAGGGAGCTTGCTGTGCGGACGTTTTCGTAGCGGGCCTTAGATCTAACTATGTGCGCCAAAGACTGCTAGAAAAGGGGGCCCAGGACTTAGACACTACTGTGGAGGCTGCTACCACTATGGAAGTCTCCTTCCGCAGCCTCACCTCGTTTCCCACGGACCCCGGGACCTCATAGTGGGCCCCCGACCAACAATCCCCCCAAGCCTGTGCCGCACGGCCCCCCAGCTACCGCGCTGCCAAAGCCAGTTACTCTGCTACCCCAGCCAACTACTCAGCTGCCCCAGCCTGCCATTTCTGTGGCCAAAGCCAGCACCCGCGGCAGCACTGCCCAGCCCAATCCGCGACCTGCAGCAGCTGCGGGAAGAAAGGCCACTATGCCAGAGTGTGCCTCGCGAAAAGGGCCCCAGTTTTTAACTCCCCTGCAGAGAGAACAAATCGCTCCCAACACCTGCGGGCCCGTGGGGTCCGAAACGCTGCGGCCTACGCCCCAACTCCGCCCCCTCCCGCCACGTGCGATCCATGGGGGCCGCCATCTTGGCAAACCCCCACCATGCGGCCGGCCACGTGCGACTCATGGGGGCCGCCATCTTCCTCGCCGCACACCACGTGCGATCCACGGACCCCATCTGCATCGGCATGCTCAGAAAGCTCATCTGAAGAATAGGACTTCCTCGGGCACTCACCACGTGGCCTGCAACTCAACGCGGTCACCCTAGATCAATCCCGCCCCAAGCACCTACGAAGTTCGATGGCAGAGGTCCAGATCAACGGGTACAGCACGCCATGCCTCTTTGACTCCGGGAGCACCGAGAGCTTTATACATCCAGAGCTGGTAAGACGCTGTTCGCTTTCTATTTTTCCAGTGAGCCAAACTATCGCCCTCGCTTCGGGCTCCCATTCAGTCCAAATCCAAGGATGCACCATCGCTACGCTCACAATTCGTGGCGCTAGTTATTCTAAATTTAAACTTTATGTCCTGCCTGACCTCTGCGCGCCACTCTTATTAGGCCTGGATTTCCAGTGCAATCTCAAGAGCCTCACCCTCAGCTTCGGCGGGCCCCTGCCCCCACTCACTATCTGCAGCCTAGCCACGCTGCGCATCTCCCCCCCTCCTCTCTTCGCCAATCTCACTCCAGATTGCAAGCCAGTAGCTACTCGCAGCAGGCGATACAGCCTACAGGATAGGGTCTTTATCCGATCGGAGGTCCGACGGCTGCTCAGTGAGGGGATCATAGAGGCCAGTAATAGTCCCTGGAGAGTTCAGGTGGTGGTCGTTAAGACCGGAGAAAAATTTTGCATGGTCGTCGACTATAGCCAGACCATAAATCGCTTTACGCTCCTAGACGCGTATCCCCTCCCCAGAATTGCAGACATGGTTAATCAGATCGCCCAATATCGGCTATTTTCCACGGTGGATCTGAAGTCTGCATACCACCAGCTCCCAGTCCGCCCAGAGGACCGCCACTACACGGCATTCGAGGCCGATGGCCGCCTCTTCCATTTCCTCCGGGTTCCTTTCGCCGTCACTAACGGGGTTTCGGTGTTCCAACGAGCAATGGACCGAATGGCAGACCAGTACGGGCTGCGGGCCACGTTTCCGTATCTGGACAATGTTACCATCTGCGGCTATGACCAGCAGGACCACGACGCCAACCTCCACCGTTTTCTCCAAACGGCACAGAAATTAAATCTCACTTATAACAAGGAGAAATGCGTTTTCCGCACAAACAGACTGGTCATCCTCGGCTACGTCGTGGAGAACGGAGTCCTGGGCCCAGACCCGGACCGCATGCTCTTAGAACTCCCCCTCCCTCATTGCCCCAAGGCCCTCAAACGGTGCTTGGGATTCTTCTCATACTACGCCCAGTGGGTCCCTCAATATGTGGACAAAGCCCGCCCACTCTTTAAGGCCACACGATTTCCCCTGTCTGCTGAGGCGCGCCAGGGTTTCAGCTGCATCAAGGAAGACATCGCCGGTGGATGAATCCACTCCCTTTCAGGTTGAAAGCGACGCCTCAGAGGTAGCTCTAGCAGCCACTTTAAATCAGGCAGGGAGGCCCGTTGCATTTTTCTCCCGTACCCTATCCGCTTCAGAACTCCGACACTCCTCAGTTGAGAAGGAAGCACAAGCCATCGTGGAGGCTGTTCGTCACTGGAGGCACTACCTCGCAGGTAGGAGGTTCACCCTCATCACCGACCAACGATCGGTTGCCTTTATGTTTGACAACTCGCAAAGGGGCAAAATAAAAAATGATAAAATCCTTCGGTGGAGGATCGAACTCCACCTGTAGTTACGATATTAAATATCGACCAGAAAGCTCAACGAGCCCTCGGATGCCCTATCCCGCGGGACATGCGCCAGCGCGCAGATCAGCCGTCTGAAAGCCATCCACGTTGACCTCTGCCATCCAGGGGTCATCCGGCTCGCCCACATCAGAGCCCGAAACCTGCCTTTCTCCAACGAGGAGGTAAAAGCGGTCACCAGGGACTGCCCGATCTGTGCAGAGTGCAAACCGCACTTCTATAGACCAGACAGGGCCCACCTGGTCAAGGCTTCTAGGCCCTTTGAACGCCTTGCGATCGATTTCAAAGGGCCACTCCCCTCCACTAACAAGAACATTTATTTCCTCAACATCATCGACGAGTTCTCCCGATTCCCTTTTGCCATTCCATGCCCTGATATGACCTCCCACACAGTCATTAGGGCCCTGCATAGTGTCTTCACCCTGTTCGGTTTCCCCAGCTATGTGCACAGCGACCGGGGTTCGTCCTTTATGAGCGACGAGCTGCGTCAGTACCTGCTCGACAAGGGCATCGCCTCGAGCAGGACTACCAGCTACAACCCCAGGGGGAACAGGCAGGTGGAGAGGGAGAACGCGATGGTCTGGAAGACCGTCCTGCTGACCCTCCGGTCTAGAAAACTCCAAGTCTCCCAATGGCAAGAAGTCCTCCCAGACGCGCTCCACGCAATCAGGTCCCTCCTCTGTACAGCGACCAATCAAACCCCTCACGAGCGACTCTTCATTTTTTCTAGGGGCACTACCACAGGAGTCTCACTTCCGGCGTGGCTGAGGACACCAGGCCCGGTTCTCCTGAGGAAGCACGTCAGGGGGCACAAAACTGACCCCTTGTTGAAAAGGTGCGCCTCCTCCATTCCAACCCCCAGTACGCATTTGTGGATTTCCCGGACGGTCGCCAGGACACAGTATCCCTTCGGGACCTGGCACCCGCTGTATCCAGCCCCCCCCCCACCCCTACTGAGGAACCCCTTACCCCGTTCCCTATGCTGCCGCCCCCTCGCGCCCCCGATTCCGCAAGCTCACCCCACCGGTTCCACGCGCCAGAACCAGCCCGCCCCCAGCGCCCCCAGTCTCCGGTCGAGCCAGAGGTGTATAAAGTTCGGACGAGACCCGTCCCAGAGTCTGCCATCGTACCCCAGCTCTCAACACCCACCCAGCCACCGCAAGAGGCTGCAACCCCGGTGCTCCGCAGATCGAAAAGAACAATTCGTCCACCGGACAGACTAACTCTGTGAGCCACCACCCCCACTGGACTCGATTTTTGTCACAGGGGGTGAATGTGACTCACACAGGATTATAATCTGTATATATATGTGTCTATATTGTAAGTGTAGTTGCACTACCTGACCACCAGGGGGAGTAGCTCTGGGAATACTCGAGAGTTGTACTGGGCTTCTCCCTTGGCTCCGCCCAGGACTCCTCCCCCAGGAGCTGCTGTATAAAGATCAGTGTCACAGGGTCAGCCGGCCAGTTCACCGAAAGTTCAACGGCTAACAGGCTGGCTCTGTTGTAAGTATATTAAAACCGCTATTCTAATCTTACAAGCACGTGTCCATAGAATGGTTGGTTCCAACAGGTACCTCTTCTATTTTTATTTCATCCAGTATCTCAAATATATCATCTTTCACTATGAATTTGACAATACATTTTTTCTTATTAAATACAGATGCAAAGTACTCATTTAGTATCTCCGCCATGTCCCATACTTCTATGCTTAGATTCCCTTTCTGGTCCTGGATTGGAACCACCCCTCCTCCAGATTTTTTTTACTATTTATATTCCTCCAGATTTCTGAATTGTTTTTTGTTGGCTGCCAGTATCTTACGATAATCCTTCTCTGCTTCTCTTATTTCCTCTTCAAACTTTCTATATTCAATCTGGTTCTCACTTTTGTTATCGCCCTGACATCTGGCATACATGCTTTTTTTAAAAACTTGATCTTACTCCCTGACTCTTTAATCAGCCAGGGAGTTCTGGATTTCTTTACCCTGCCTTTCCTCCTCCTGGGACTGTAACTTGCACTGTATGCAAATGATCTCCTCTTTAAAGACAGCAAACTGTTCAGTTACAGTTTGACCTGCCAATACTTGGCTCCAATGTACCAGGGCCAGATCAATTTCTACCCCGCTTAATTATTTTTACTCTAGATTGGTCCTTGTCCTTTTCCATGGCTAACCAAGATCGACTATAATCATTGTATCTTAAATGTCCCCCACATGGTGATGCAATGGTTAACATTGCTGCCGCACGGTGCTGAGGACCCGGATTCGGCCCTGTGTCACTGTCCGTGTGGAGTTTGCTAATTCTCCCCGTGTCTGCGTGAGTGTCACCCCCACAACCCAATGATGTGCAAGGTAGGTGGACTGACTGGCCACTCTAAATTGTCCCTTAATTGGGAAATAAATTGCGGTACTTTAATTTTTTTTATATGTCCCTCATATGACACAATTGACCCACTTGTGCCAACTCATTCCTGAGAGCTAGACCCAGCAATGCCTCCAGGTCATGCTGGACTGGGCACATAATGATATGGAACATTCTCCTGAACATTCTTCAGAAATTCTTCCACCTAGGGGCAGCACGGTGGGGCAGCACGGTGGCGCAGTGGGTTAGCACTGCTACCTCACGGCGCCGAGGTTCCAGTTTCGATCCCGGCTCCGGGTAACTGTTCGTGTGGAGTTTGTACATTCTCCCCGTGCCTACATGGGTCTCACCCCACAACCCAAAGATGTGCAGGGTAGATGGATTGGCCACGCTAAATTGGCCCTTAAGTGGTAAAATAACAATTCGGTACTCTAAATTATAAAAAAAAAGAATTCTTCCAGCTCTCTGCCCTTTACATTGTTACTATCCCAGTTTATATGAGGATAATTGAAGTCCTCAATTATAACCACTCTATAGTTCTTTTTAACCTCACTGTAATTTCCCTCCGATCTGGTGGTCTATAAAATACACCCAGAATTCACCTGAGGAAGGAGCAGTGCTCCGAAAACTAGTGATTTGAAGCAAACCTGTTGGACTTTAACCTGGTGTTGTAATACTTCTTACTGTACTCACCCCAGTCCAACACCGGCATCTCCACATCATTACACCCATAGTGTAATGCTGTCACTACAATTCCCAAACTGTAACCTGGTACATTCTGTCCTTATCCCCTCCAGCACTGCAATATTCTCCTTAATCAATACCATCAACTTTTCTTCTTTCAGTCCTTCCCTATTTGTCCTCAACATCTTGTATCCAACAATATTTAGTACCCAGTCCAGCCCTTCTTTGAGCTAGGGATCCCAAAATCACCAGACCCATGTTTTAATTTGCACTGCTCGTTTTTAAAAAATTTTAGAGTACCCAATTTTTTTCCCCAAATTAAGGGGCAATTTAGCGTGGCCAATTCACCTAACCTGCACATTTTTGGGTTGTGGGGGTGAGACCCATGCAGACACAGGGAGAATGTGCCAACTCCACACAGACAGTGACCCTGGTCCTCAGCGCCATGAGGCAGCAGTGCTAACCACTGCACCACCGTCATGCCCCAATTTGCACCACTCTAGTCAAATTTAATTATTTTCTGAACACTTTTCACTGATCTTCTGTCGTTTTACCAATTAACAGATTTTTGCAGCTTACTCTGGACAGTCTGTCTCCTCCCACTGTATTTATATACTGCTTAATACAGGTAATAACGTAATAAAATTGAGTAAAATAGGTAGATCTATGCCAGTGGTAATGCACCACCTGGGCCTCCTCTTACCCGATCAGAATAACCTTCCATTTCTTTCTTCCTTGTGTGTCTATCCTTAAAAGCATCTTTTTATTCATCTCACCAACTCCCATGGTACTGAGTTCAGAATACTGACCAGATGAAGCTACAGTAAAATTCACCTACCCTGCTGAAATGAGGTCTGTTCAAAGAATACAGCTTCTGCCAAGTGTTCTTTGATGTGTTTGTCCTCTTCCTCCTTCTGCTGTTGCTCCTTTGTAGATGGGAGGAGAACAGAAATCACCTCCTTTTTACCAAGTGCTTTCCGCTGACTTTGTTCTGACACTTGCAGTCGGAATTTGTCTATGACACCATAATGGCAAGGCCGCACATCTCTATGGCGAATAACACTGAGATGGGGAGTGGTGGAGAGAGAGAGAGAGAATAAAATAGCCTGTCACAACTACAGGATAGGAGCAACCCTCAATGTACTGGTGCTACGGCAGCACGGTAGCACAAGTGATTAGCACTGTGGCTTCACAGAGCCAGGGTCCCAGGTTCAATTCCCCGCTGGGTCACTGTCTGTGCGGAGTCTGTACGTTCTCCCTGTGTGTGTGTGGGTTTCCTCCGGGTGCTCCGGTTTCCTCCCACAGTCCAAAGACGTGCAGGTTAGGTGGATTGGCCATGCTAAATTGCCCGTAGTGTCCAAAAAGGTTAGGGGGGATTATTGGTTTGCGGGGATAGGGTGGAAGTGAGGGCTTAAGTGGGTTGGTGCAGATCCGATGGGCCGAATGGGAGCCTTCTGCACTGAATTTTCTAATGGGGTCAACTGTGAGTTAAAGGCCTCAATCTCCCAGAATATTATTACTCCTCATTTCATTTTGTGATTTCTTGAAATAGAAATTATAAATGGAGAATAATGGAACAAAACAACTTTTATTTGCATAGCGCGTTTTATGTAATGAAATGGGGGGGAAAGTGGGATTAGGCTATTGAGTTTGATAACCAGCAATGATGATAATGAATTGTAGAGCAATTCGAAGGACCGAATGGCTCCCCCTGCTCCTATTTTATAAGTTTCTATATGTGAGTGTAGAAGCATTAAAAGGCCCACATTCCGTAAATGAACAAATAAAATGTCAGCGAGCCTCGTAAGGAGCTATTTGGTCGGATGACCAAAAGCTAGGTCAAAGGCTTCTTCAAGCAGGAAAGTGAGGAAGAGAGGTGGAGAGGTTCAGGGAGGAAATCCCAGAGTTTGGAGCCCAGGCAGCTGAAGGAACGGCTGCCAGTGATGGAACCAATAAAATCGGGATGCTCAAGATCAAGAGATCAGAATTAGAAGGTTGGATATATCTTGGAAAGTTGTGGGGCTGGAGGACATTACAGAGATAGGGAGGCGGCAAGGCCATGCTGGGATATGAAAATAAGGATGAGAATTTAAAAATAATGTCACTGCTTAATCAGGAGCCAAATGTAGGTGAGTGGGCACAGGAGTGATGGGGGAAAGGAATGTGGTACGAGTTGAGACATAAGTTTTGAGAATTTTGGGTGGACACAATTTCACAGAGGGTAGAATATGGAAGACCACCCAGGAAAACATAGCAATAGTCAAGTTTGAAATGATGAAAGGTTTCAGTAGCACAATAGCTGAGATGGGGTGAAGTGAACGATGAAAGGGAGGTGCACAAACCAGAAGTATTTACAATAAGAGGTTGGGGGAATAGAGTCTCTCCGGGTGTGAGCGGATAATCAATACTTTCAAAAGAAGACAAGAAATCCAACCAGTGCTTGGCATGCTGTCATTCAATAATACACTGGCTGATCAGATTGTGGGCTGTCATTCAATAATACTGGCTGATCAGATTGTGGGCTGTCATTCAATAATACTGGCTGATCAGATTGTGGGCTGAACTCCACTTTCCTGATGGCCCCTTGAATACCTTTCAAGAATTTAGAACGATAACGACCTCAAGAGAAAAATGTAACTTAATTTTCATCTTAAATTTTCATTTTCATTTGATTCAGTACTGAGGGAGTGCCGCACCGTCAGAGGGTCAGTACTGAGGGAGTGCTGCACTGTCAGAGGGTCAGTACTGAGGGAGTGCTGCACTGTCAGAGGGTCAGTACTGAGGGAGTGCCGCACTGTCAGAGGGTCAGTACTGAGGGAGTGCCGCACTGTCAGAGGGTCAGTACTGAGGGAGTGCTGCACTGTCAGAGGGTCAGTACTGAGGGAGCGCCGCACAGCCAGAGGGTCAGTACTGAGGGAGTGCTGCACTGTCAGAGGGTCAGTGCTGAGGGAGTGCCGCACTGTCAGAGGGTCCGATCAGAGGGAGCGCCGCACTGTCACAGGGTCAGTACTGAGAGAGTGCTGCACTGTCAGAGGGTCAGTACTGAGGGAGTGCCGCACTGTCAGAGGGTCAGTACTGAGGGAGTGCTGCACTGTCAGAGGGTCAGTACTGAGGGAGTGCCGCACTGTCAGAGGGTCAGTACTGAGGGAGTTCCGCATTGTCAGAGGGTCAGTACTGAGGGAGTTCCGCACTGTCAGAGGGTCAGTATGGAGGGAGTGCCGCACTGTCAGAGGGTCAGTACAGAGGGAGCGCTGCACTGTCAGAGAGTCAGTACTGAGGGAGTGCTGCTCGGTCAGAGGGTTAGTACTGAGGGAGCGCTGCACTCTCAGAGGGTCAGTACTGAGGGAATATTGCATGTCAGAGGATCATAAGAACATAAGAACTAGGAGCAGGAGTAGGCCATCTGGCCCCTCGAGCCTGCTCCGCCATTCAATTAGATCATGGCTGATCTTTTGTGGACTCAGCTCCACTTTCCGGCCCGAACACCATAACCCTTAATCCCTTTATTCTTCAAAAAACTATCTATCTTTTCCTTAAAAACATGTAATGAAGGAGCCTCAACTGCTTCACTGGGCAAGGAATTCCACAGATTCACAACCCTTTGGGTGAAGAAGTTCCTCCTAAACTCAGTCCTAAATCTACTTCCCCTTATTTTGAGGCTATGTCCCCTAGTTCTGCTGTCACCCGCCAGTGGAAACAACCTGCCCGCATCTATCCTATCTATTCCCTTCATAATTTTAAATGTTTCTATAAGATCCCCCCTCATCCTTCTAAATTCCAATGAGTACAGTCCCAGTCTACTCAATCTCTCCTCATAATCCAACCCCTTCAGCTCTGGGATTAACCTAGTGAATCTCCTCTGCACACCCTCCAGCGCCAGTACGTCCTTTCTCAAGTAAGGAGACCAAAACTGAACACAATACTCCAGGTGTGGCCTCACTAACACCTTATACAATTGCAACATAACCTCCCTAGTCTTAAACTCCATCCCTCTAGCAATGAAGGACAAAATTCCATTTGCCTTCTTAATCACCTGTTGCACTTGTAAACCAACCTTCTGTGACTCATGCACTAGCACACCCAAGTCTCTCTGAACAGCGGCATGCTTTAATATTTTATCATTTAAATAATAATCCCGTTTGCTGTTATTCCTACCAAAATGGATAACCTCACATTTGTCAACATTGTATTCCATCTGCCAGACCCTAGCCCATTCACTTAACCTATCCAAATCCCTCTGCAGACTTCCAGTATCCTCTGCACTTTTCACTTTACCACTCATCTTAGTGTCATCTGCAAACTTGGACACATTGCCCTTGGTCCCCAACTCCAAATCATCTATATCAGTACTGAGGGAGTGCTGTACTGTCAGAGGGTCAGTACTGAAGGAGTGCTGCACTGTCAGAGGGTCAGTACTGAGGGTGTGCTGCACTTTCGGAGTTCAGTACTGTGGGAGTGCTGCACTGTCAGAGGGTCAGTACCGAGGGAGTGAATTTAAGGGGGCCTTGGGAACGTGACAGGCAAGTTCTGTATGTGCTTACATCATGGTGAATGTTAACTATAAAAACAGAATTCTCTCCAGTAATTTCCCTACCACTGACCCAAGACTCATTGGCCTGTAGTTCCCTGGATTATCCTTGCTACCCTTCTTAAACAAAGGAACAACATTGGCTATTCTCCAGTCCTCTAGGACATCACCTGAAGACAGTGAGCAACCAAAGATTTCTGTCAAGGCCTCAGCAATTTCCTCTCTTGCCTCCTTCAGTATTCTGGGGGAGATTCCATCAGGCCCTGGGGATTTATCCACCTTAATATTTTTCAAGACGCCAAACACCTCATCTTTTTGGATCTCAATGTGACCCAGGCTATCTACACACCCTTCTCAAGACTCAACGTCAACCTATTCCTTCTCTTTGGTGAATACTGATGCAAAGCATTCATTTAGTACCTCGCCCATTTCCTCTGGCTCCACACATAGATTCCCTCGCCTGTCCTTCAGTGGGCCAACCCTTTCCCTCGCTCCCCTCTTGCTTTATATGTACGTGTAAAAAGCCTTGGGATTTTCCTTAATCCTATTTGCCAATGACGTTTCGTGACCCCTTTTAGCCCTCCTGACTCCTTGCTTGTTCCTTCCTCCTTTCCTTATATTCCACACAGGCTTCGTCTGTTCCCAGCCTTCTAGCCCTGACAAACGCCTCCTTTTGCTTTTTGACGAGGCCAACAATATCTCTCGTTATCCAAGATCGTGAAATTTGCCATATTTATCCTTCTTCCTCACAGCAACATGCCAGTCCTGAATTCCTTTCAACTGACATTTGAAGCCTCCCACATGTCAGATGTTGATTTACCCTCAAACATCCGCCCCCAATCTAGGTTCTTCAATTCCTGCCTAATATTATAATTAGCCTTCCCCCAATTTAGCACATTCACCCTAGGACCACTCTTATTCTTGTCCACCAGCACTTTAAAACTTACTGAATTGTGGTCACTGTTCCCAAAATGCTCCCCTATTGAAACTTCTACCACCTGGCCGGGCTCATTCTCCAATACCAGGTCCAGTACAGCCCCTTCCCAGTTAGACTATCTAAATATTGTTTTAAGATGCCCTACTGGAAGCTCCTTACAAACTCTGCCCTGTCCAAGCCCCTAGCACTAAGTGAGTCCCAGTCAATATTGGGGACGTTAAGTCTCCCATCACAACAACTGTGTTGCTTTTACTCCTTTCCAAAATCTATCTACCTATTTGCTCCTCTATCTCCCGCTGGCTGTTGGGAGGCCTGTAGTAAACCCCCAACATTGTGACTGCACCCTTCTTATTCCTGATCTCCACCCATATAGCCTCGCTGCCCTATGAGGTGTCTTCCCGCAGTACAGCTGTGATATTCCCCCTAACCAGTAGCGCAACTTCTCCACCCCTTTTACCTCCCCCTCTATCCCGCCTGAAACATCTAAATCCTGGAATGTTTAGCTGCCAATCCTGTCCTTCCTTCAACCAAGTCTCTGTAATGGCAACAACATCATAGTTCCAAGTACTAATCCAAGCTCTATGTTCATCTGCCTTACCTGTTATACTTCTTGCATTAAAAGATATGCACTTCAGGCCACCAGACCCACTGTTTTCAGCAACATCTCCCTGTCTGCTCTTCCTCAGCCATAGTGGCCCTATTTTCTAGTTCTCCCTCAATTTTTTCACCTTCTGACCTATTGCTCCGGTACCCATACCCCTGCCATACTAGTTTGAATCCCTCCCGTGTGTCACTAACTTTAACATCTATCCAAAGCTAATGACAAAGGACAATTTGCCTCAGTTCACTAACAGTTTCACGTAACAAACACTTTTCACTTACATGTCGACACAGCACTGAGGCTTCACTGCACCTGCAGCATCAACAACAACATACTTGTTTGGGGCTGTGCACAGAACTGAAAGGACAAAAGAGGAAATGTTAGAATGTAACAGGAACCTTACCACTAAAAGGTGTAAATCAATGTAAAGGTGCAGGTGTACCTTTGAATTTCAAGGCAAACTCATAAGGGTTGTAGAGAGTCAGCACTTGTTTGTGTGTTGACTGATCATCTGCATAAAATATCAGTTCTGTTGGAAATACAAAGACAGGAAGATTTCCTTCCACTAATTCTGGCTGTCGCCTGTGTTGCTGCATTGGCACTGAATATTTCGGGTGTTCTTGATCACTTAAACTCCTTTGGAACACTTTATTATTTTTACAGTCCTCTCAGCATTTTGCCACTCCTGCAAAGACAAATAAAAACAACAGATTTTAGAGAATAATATTCACTGAGGGCATGTGTTTAATAAAATTACATGATGAGGACATTGATAAATTTGTTCTACCTTTAATGTTGTTCCTGGGCACTAACTTATGAATGAACTGACATAGGGCAGCACGGTGGCACAGTGGTTAGCACTGCTGCCTCATGCCGCTGAGGACCCGAGTTCGATCCCGGCACCAGGTCACTGTGTGGGGTTTGCACATTCTCCCCGTGTCTGCGTGAGTTTCACCCCCACAACCCAAATATATGCCAGGTAGGTGGATTGGCCACACTAAATTGCTCCTTAATTGGAAAAATTATTTAAAAGTATTTTTTTTTTAAATGAATGAACTGACATTAGAAGCATCCAACCGCTTGCAAACAAGCAGATCTTCTCCTTCAGATCTACCAACTCCAATGTTGAAAATACAGCAACCTCTTTCATTTTAATAAACTACAATGAATGCAAGAGAATGTCATGGGTTAATTGATTGATCTAAGCCACCTCTTCCCCTCAGTACTTAAACTTACCCAACTTGGTAGCAACTGAATTAATCACCGCAAGGTCATTAGCTCCAATTGATCAGGGCAGTCATTTCAAACATATGGTCGGTACCCTTAAGAGTAACAAATGTCCAAATACAGATCATAGAATTTACAGTGCAGGAGGCCATTCAGCCCATCGTGTCTGCACCCGCCCTACGAAAAAGCACCCTATTCAAGCCCCACGCCTCCACCCTATCCACTTTATCTCCACAACCCAACCTGACCTTTTTTGGACACTAAAGGCAATTTAACATGGCCAATCCACCTAATTTGCACATCTTTGGACTGTGGGAGGAAACCGGAGCACCCGGAGGAAACCCACGCACACACGGGGAGAATGTGCAGACTCCATACATATATCCTGTGTGAGGTTATCGGCTGTGGATAAGTGTGAGGATATCAGCTGTGGATAAGTGTGAGGATATCGGCTGTGGATAAGTGTGAGGATATTGGCTGTGGATAAGTGTGAGGATATCTGTTGTGGGTAAGTGTGAGGTATCGGCTGTGGGTAAGTGTGAGGATATCGGCTGTGGATAAGTGTGAGATATCATCTGTGGATAAGTATGAGATATCATCTGTGGATAAGTGTGATATTATCGGCTGTGGATAAGTGTGAGGATATCAGATGTGGATAAGCGTGAGGTATCGGCTGTGGATAAGTGTGAGGTATCGGCTGTGGATAAGTGTGAGATATCATCTGTTGATAAGTGTGAGGATATCGGCTGTGGATAAGTGTGAGGATATCGGCTGTGGATAAGTGTGAGGTATCGGCTGTGGATAAGTGTGAGGTTATCGGCTGTGGATAAGTGTGAGGATATCAGATGTGGATAAGTGTGAGGTATCGGCTGTGGATAAGTGTGAGGATATCGGCTGTGGATAAGTGTGAGGTATCGGCTGTGGATAAGTGTGAGGTATCGGCTGTGGATAAGTGTGAGGTTATCGGCTGTGGATAAGTGTAAGTGTGAGGATATCAGATGTGGATAAGTGTGAGGTTATCGGCTGTGGATAAGTGTGAGGTATCAGCTGTGGATAAGTGTGAGGATATCAGATGTGGATAAGTGTGAGGTATCGGCTGTGGATAAGTGTGAGGTTATCGGCTGTGGATAAATGTTGAGTTTGCACATTTGGCCCGTTTCTGCATGGGTCTTACTCCCACAACCCAAAAAAGATGTGCAGGCTGGGTGGATTGGCAATGCTAAATTGCCCCTTAATTGGAAAAATAATGAATTGGGTACTCTAAATTTATTTTAAAAAATAAATGATTTGGATGAATGGTATGGTTGCAAAATTTGATGATACAAAGATAGGCAGGAAAGTAAGTTGTGAAGGGGGCATGAGGAGGTTACATAAGGACAGAGATAGGTTAGATGATTGGGCAAAGATTTGTCAAATGGAGTACAAGGTTGTCCCTTTTGGCAGGATGAATGGAAAAAGCATATTATCAAAATGGAGAGAGATTTTAGGGCTCAGAGATCCAGAGGGATCTGGGTGTCCGAGTGATTAAATCGCAAAAGGTTGTATGCAAGTGCTGCAAGTAATTAGAAAAGTTAATAGACTGCTGTAATGATATGTATATAGTCAGGTTAGTGAAGGGTTAATTATTACATGTAACTCAAACACTAGAGGGCACCACCACTTCTCTGTATATAAATCAGACCTTATGGAATGCTGGGTAGTTAGCAAAGGAGAAAGCCTGAGAACAGCACGAGGAGTAGATTAGATTAGAGAGAGTTAACACAAGGATATTATTAGCGACTACTAGATTATTGATTACTGCTAGACAGATTCATATTACTTTATTATTAACTATAGCTCAGTAGCATGTGAAAACTTCATTTAATTAATCGTTAAACAATAAATTAGTTCTATTTCAATCTAATGATTGGTGGATTCTTTGTCATCAACTCATTGGACCATTCTGGAACAAAAGACAAAGAACACAACATATATAACATGCTACCAGGAGTTGAAACATAACATGGTACCAGGTTATTCTGCTGAAGCTAGTTAGATAGTTTAGTAAGGATTTAGTCTGAAAGCTAATACGCAATTCAAATCTTGAAGAACAGACCTGTTACTGCGAGACACCGAAGAATCCAGGCCTGATGGAGAATGTGCCACTGTATATTGCAAGAGGTGTTGAATACAAGAATAAGGAGGTTATGCTTCAGTTATGCAGGCACTGGTGAGACCATAACTGGAGTAGAGTACAGATTTGATTTCCTGATTTAAGTAAAGATGTAAATATGTTGAAGCAGTTCAGAGGTTTACTAGATTAATACCTGGAATGAACAGGTTGTCTTGTGATGAAAGGCTGGACAGGCTGTGTGTGTATCGACTGGAGTTTAGAAGAGTAAGAGATGACTTGATTGTAACATACAAGATCCTGAAGAGAGTGACAGGGTGGATGGATGTGGAAGGAACCACAGAATTGTTACGGTGCAGAATGAGGCCATTCGGCCCATCGTGTCTGCGCCATTTCTCCAAACGAGCATCGTGACTCAGTGCCATTCTCCTGCCTTTTCCCCGTACCCCTGCACATTGTTTCGCTTTAAATAACCATGCAATGCCCTCTGGAACGCCTCGATTGAACCTGCCTCCACCACACTTCCAGGCTGAGATTGTGCCAAAATTGAGAACATTTTGCCAGACTAGTCATGGAACAGCCTTACATAGTCATACTCACTAATTCACACCTTACAACATCCCAGTTAGCACCACCACCATCACAGCAGAGGTGGTGGCACAGTGGTATGCAGCTGGGAAGGAGTTACACTAGGGATCCTCAACATCGATGTTGGACCTGATGAGGTCTTATGGCATCACGTCAAACATGGGCAAGGAAACCTCCTGCTGGTTATTACCTACCGCCACAGTCCGTACCTCCCCCGCCCCCTTCCCCCTCTCATTGTTGAATCAGTACTCCTCCATGTTGAACAACCACTGTAAGTACTGAGGGTAGCAAGGGCACAGAATGTACCGAGTGGGTGTTCATCACCAAGAGTGGCTCAGTAGTACCACCACCACTGACCGGGGCTAGCCGAAACCTAAGCACATAGATGCTAGACCGAGTCTGTGACAGGTGGTGAAGGAACCAACAAGCAGGAAAAATCTACAGTTTTCTCTAAGGGATCACCCATTTAAAACAGAGATTAAGAGAAAAAGATTCTCAAGGGTTGCAAAACTTTAGAATTTTCTTCACATTTCTCATCAGGGTTCACCTCATCTATGGAATTTGTTGCTTCATGCATGATGTACCTTGTCAAAGTCTTTGTTTTTGTAATTTAGTGTACCCAATTCATTTTTTCCAATTAAGGGGTAATTTAGCGTGGCCAATCCACCTACCCTGCACATCTTTGGGCTGTGGGGGCGTACATGGGGACAATGTGCAAACTCCACACGGATAGTGACCCAGAGCAGGGATCGAACCTGGGACCTCGGCGCCGTGAGGCAGCAGGGCTAACCACTGTGCCACCATGCTGCCCTCCTGAGCATCCACTCTCCAGTCCGCCTCAACTTTCCTACTCATTACAAGCTGCAATAGTGATTCCCTTTCTAGCAAAATAATTTATCAATTTAGAAAATTACTTTGCCAAATTATTTAGAACCGTATCAATTTATATCAAATCACTGAGCCATTCAGGCCATTGTATATTTGCTTGCTCTTGATAGAGCAATTCAGAACAAAGCCTGCTCTCTTCTATAGCTCAGTCAATCCCCAGATCAGGATCGTCATACAAGGAGAGATTAGGTCAACTGGACCCGTATTCACTGGAATTTAGAATGAGGGGATCCAATTGAACCATATAAAATGTTGACAGGGCTGGACAGACTGGGTGTTGTTTCCTCTGGATGGGAGTGTGTAGAACAAGGGGTCACAGTCTTAGGATACGGGGTTGGCCATTTAGGACTGAGATATGAGGAAACTTCTTCATTCAGAGAGGGTAGTAAATCTGTGGAATTCACTTCCACAGAAGGCTGTGGAGGCCAAATCACTTCATGCATTTAAGGTAGAATTAGATAGATTTATAGACTCTAAAGACGTCAAGGGTTTGGAGAGATTGTGCGGATACGGCGTTGAGATTGATAAGCAATTATCATATTGAATGGCAAAGCAGACTTGAGGGGCCGAATGGCCTCCACCAGCACCTATTTTCCATGTTTCTTATACCACTGCCCTGCACTCTCCTCATAGCCCAGTATCAATCCCTAAATAATCCCACTGGCCCACACTCTCCCCCTACCCCTGTATCAATCCCTAAATAATCCCACTGGCCCGCGCTCTCCCCCTACCCCTGTATCAATCCCTAAATAATCCCACTGCCCACTCTCCCCATAGCCCTGTATCAATCCCAAACTAATCCCACAGACCCACCCTCTCCCCATAGCGCTATATCAATCCCTAAATAATCCCTTGGCCCACACGCTCCCCCTACCCCTGTATCAATCCCTAAATAATCCCACTGCCCACTCTCCCCATAGCCCTGTATCAATCCCAAACTAATCCCACAGGCCCACCCTCTCCCCATAGCGCTATATCAATCCCTAAATAATCCCACTGGCCCACACTCTCCCCCAACCCCAGTATCAATCCCTAAATAATCCCACTGGCCCACACTCTCCCCCTACCCCTGTATCAATCCCTAAATAATCCCACTGCCCCACTCTCCCCATAGCGCTGTATCAATCCCTAAATAATCCCACTGGCCCGCGTTCTCCCCCTACCCCTGTATCAATCCCTAAATAATCCCACTGCCCCACTCTCCCCATAGCGCTGTATCAGTCCCCAACCAATCCCACCACCCTTCTCTCTCCCTGTATCAATATTCAAAATAATCCCACTGCCCATGCTCTCCCCAAAGCCCTGTATCAATCCCCGATCTAATCCCACTGCCCCGCTCTCTCCCCATATCCCAGTATTAATCTCAAACTAATCTCATTGTCCCATTCTTTCCCCATAGCCTTGATTAATCCCCAATCAATCCCATCGCCCTTCTCTCTCACCAGTGTCCTGCATCAATTTCCAAAATAATCCCACTGCCCCAAGGGCTCCCCAAAGCCCTGTATCAATCCCCTTCTAATGTCACTGACCTGATCTTTTCCCATAGCCATCAATCCTAAACTAGTCTCACTGCCCTCTCTCCCCATAACCATCAATCCTAAACTAGTCTCACTGCCCTCTCTCCCCATAGCCCTACATCAATCCTTAACTAGTCTCTGCCCCACTCTCTCCCCATACCTCTGTATTAATCCCCAAACTAATCCCACTTCCCCACTCTCTCCTCATAGCTCTGTATCAATCCATAACTAATAAGAACATAAGAACTAGGAGCAGGAGTAGGCCATCTGGCCCCTCGAGCCTGCTCCGCCATTCAATTAGATCATGGCTGATCTTTTGTGGACTCAGCTCCACTTTCCGGCCCGAACACCATAACCCTTAATCCCTTTATTCTTCAAAAAACTATCTATCTTTACCGTAAAAACATGTAATGAAGGCGCCTCAACTGCTTCACTGGGCAAGGAATTCCATAGATTCACAACCCTTTGGGTGAAGAAGTTCCTCCTAAACTCAGTCCTAAATCTACTTCCCCTTATTTTGAGGCTATGTCCCCTAGTTCTGCTGTCACCCGCCAGTGGAAACAACCTGCCCGCATCTATCCTATCTATTCCCTTCATAATTTTAAATGTTTCTATAAGATCCCCCCTCATCCTTCTAAATTCCAACGAGTACAGTCCCAGTCTACTCAACCTCTCCTCATAATCCAACCCCTTCAGCTCTGGGATTAACCTAGTGAATCTCCTCTGCACACCCTCCAGCGCCAGTACGTCCTTTCTCAAGTAAGGAGACCAAAGCTGAACACAATACTCCAGGTGTGGCCTCACTAACACCTTATACAATTGCAACATAACCTCCCTAGTCTTAAACGCCATCCCTCTAGCAATGAAGGACAAAATTCCATTTGCCTTCTTAATCACCTGTTGCACTTGTAAACCAACCTTCTGTGACTCATGCACTAGCACACCTAAGTCTCTCTGGCCCACTCATGGAATGGTCAGTATGTTCATATTCCAGCAGAATTTGCTCTGCTACGACTAAACCTGCTGATGCCAATGATCATTGTAAACAGAAAGGATCAACAATGTTTAAAAAGAATATTCCCTCTCCGGGTAAAACCAATGGTAAGCAGCCAAGCAGCAAACAACAGCATGATATCCCATCACAGCGCCAGGATCCCAGGTTCAATTCCCTGCTGGGTCACTGTCTGTGCGGAGTCTGCACGTTCTCCTCGTGTCTGCGTGGGTTTCCTCCGGGTGCTCCGGTTTCCTCCCACAGTCGAAAGAACATAGAACATAGAACATAGAACGATACAGCGCAGTACAGGCCCTTCGGCCCTCGATGTTGCACCGACATGGAAAAAATCTAAAGGCCATCTAACCTACACTATGCCCTTATCATCCATATGCTTATCCAATAAATTTTTAAATGCCCTCAATGTTGGCGTGTTCACTACTGTTGCAGGTAGGGCATTCCACGGCCTCACCACTCTTTGCGTAAAAAACCCACCTCTGACCTCTGTCCTATATCTATTACCCCTCAATTTAAGGCTATGTCCCCTCGTGATAGCCACCTCCATCCGCGGGAGAAGGCTCTCGCTGTCCACCCTATCTAACCCTCTGATCATTTTGTATGCCTCTATTAAGTCACCTCTTAACCTTCTTCTCTCTAATGAAAACAACCTCAAGTCCATCAGCCTTTCCTCATAAGATTTTCCCTCCATACCAGGCAACATCCTGGTAAATCTCCTCTGCACCCGTTCCAAAGCTTCCACGTCCTTCCTATAATGAGGCGACCAGAACTGTACGCAATACTCCAAATGCGGCCGTACTAGAGTTTTGTACAACTGCAACATGACCTCATGGCTCCGGAACTCAATCCCTCTACCAATAAAGGCCAACACACCATAGGCCTTCTTCACAACCCTATCAACCTGGGTGGCAACTTTCAGGGATCTATGTACATGGACACCGAGATCCCTCTGCTCATCCACACTACCAAGAATTTTACCATTAGCCAAATATTCCGCATTTCTGTTATTCTTTCCAAAGTGAATCACCTCACACTTCTCCACATTGAACTCCATTTGCCACCTCTCAGCCCAGCTCTGCAGCTTATCTATGTCCCTCTGTAACCTGCAACATCCTTCCGCACTGTCTACAACTCCACCGACTTTAGTGTCGTCTGCAAATTTACTCACCCATCCTTCTGCGCCCTCCTCTAGGTCATTTATAAAAATGACAAACAGCAAGGGCCCCAGAACAGATCCTTGTGGGACGCCACTCGTAACTGAACTCCATTCTGAACATTTCCCATCAACTACCACTCTCTGTCTTCTTTCAACTAGCCAATTTCTGATCCACATCTCTAAATCACCCTCAATCCCCAGCCTCCGTATTTTCTGCAATAGCCGACCGTGGGGAACCTTATCAAATGCTTTACTGAAATCCATATACACCACATCAACTGCTCTACCCTCGTCTACCTGTTCAGTCACCTTCTCAAAGAACTCGATAAGGTTTGTGAGGCATGACCTACCCTTCACAAAACCATGCTGACTATCCCTAATCATATTATTCCTATCTAGATGATTATAAATCGTATCTTTTATAATCCTCTCCAAGACTTTACCCACCACAGACGTTAGGCTCACCGGCCTATAGTTACCGGGGTTATCTCTACTCCCCTTCTTGAACAAAGGGACCACATTTGCTATCCTCCAGTCCTCTGGCACTATTCCTGTAGCCAATGATGACCTAAAAATCAAAGCCAAAGGCTCAGCAATCTCTTCCCTGGCTTCCCAAAGAATCCTAGGATAAATCCCATCCGGCCCCGGGGACTTATCTATTTTCACCTTGTCCAGAATTGCCAACACTTCTTCCCTACGCACCTCAATGCCATCTATTCTAATAGCCTGGGTCTCAGCATTCTCCTCCACAATATTATCTTTTTCTTGAGTGAATACTGACGAAAAGTATTCATTTAGTATCTCGCTTATCTCCTCAGCCTCCACACACAACTTCCCACCACTGTCCTTGACTGGCCCTACTCTTACCCTAGTCATTCTTTTATTCCTGACATACCTATAGAAAGCTTTTGGGTTTTCCTTGATCCTACCTGCCAAAGACTTCTCATGTCCCCTCCTTGCTCGTCTCAGCTCTTTCTTTAGATCCTTCCTTGCTTGCTTGTAACTATCAAGCGCCCCAACTGAAACTTCACGCCTCATCTTCACATAGGCCTCCTTCTTCCTCTTAACAAGAGATTCCACTTCTTTGGTAAACCACGGTTCCCTCGCTCGACCCCTTCCTCCCTGCCTGACTGGTACGTACTTATCAAGAACATGCAATAGCTGTTCCTTGAACAAGCTCCACATATCCAGTGTGCCCAACCCTTGCAGCCTACTTCTCCAACCAACACATCCTAAGTCATGTCTAATGGCATCATAATTGCCCTTCCCCCAGCTATAACTCTTGCCCTGCGGGGTATACTTATCCCTTTCCATCACTAACGTAAAGGTCACCGAATTGTGGTCACTATTTCCAAAGTGCTCACCTACCTCCAGATCTAACACCTGGCCTGGTTCATTACCCAAAACCAAATCCAATGTGGCCTCGCCTCTTGTTGGCCTGTCAACATATTGTGTCAGGAAACCCTCCTGCACACATTGTACAAAGAATGACCCATCTAATGTACTCGAACTATATATTTTCCAGTCAATATTTGGAAAGTTAAAGTCTCCCATAACAACTACCCTGTTACTTTCGCTCTTTTCCAGAATCATCTTCGCCATCCTTTCCTCTACATCCCTAGAACTATTAGGTGGCCTATAGAAAACTCCCAACAGGGTGACCTCTCCTTTCCTGTTTCTAACCTCAGCCCATACTACCTCAGAAGAAGAGTCCCCATCTAGCATCCTTTCCGCCACCGTAATACTGTCCCTGACTAGCAGCGCCACACCTCCCCCTCTTTTGCCCCCTTCTCTGAGCTTACTAAAACACCTAAACCCCGGAACCTGCAACAACCATTCCTGTCCCTGCTCTATCCATGTCTCTGAAATGGCCACAACATCGAAGTCCCAGGTACCAACCCATGCTGCCAGTTCCCCTACCTTATTTCGTATACTCCTGGCATTGAAGTATACACACTTCAAACCACCTACCTGAACACTGGCACCCTCCTGCGAAGTCAAATCTGTGCTCCTGACCGCTATACTCTCAATCTCCCGTACCCCAAAACTACAATCCAGGTTCCCATGCCCCTGCTGAATTAGTTTAAACCCCCCCAAAGAGCACTAACAAATCTCCCCCCCAGGATATTGGTGCCCCTCAGGTTCAGATGTAGACCATCCTGTCTATAGAGGTCCCACCTTCCCCAGAAAGAGCCCCAGTTATCCAGAAATCTGAATCCCTCCCGCCTGCACCATCCCTGTAGCCACGTGTTTAATTGCTCTCTCTCCCTATTCCTCATCTCACTATCACGTGGCACGGGCAACAACCCAGAGATAACAACTCTGTTTGTTCTCGCTCTGAGCTTCCATCCTAGCTCCCTAAAGGCCTGCCTGACATCCTTGTCCCCTTTCCTACCTATGTCGTTAGTGCCAATGTGGACTACGACTTGGGGCTGCTCCCCCTCCCCCTTAAGGACCCGGAAAACACGATCCGAGACATCACGTACCCTTGCACCTGGGAGGCAACATACCAAACGTGAGTCACTCTCGCTCCCACAAAATCTCCTATCTGTGCCCCTGACTATTGAGTCCCCAATTACTAATGTTCTACTCCTTTCCCCCCTTCCCTTCTGAGCAACAGGGACAGACTCCGTGCCAGAGGCCCGTACCCCATGGCTTACCCCTGGTAAGTCGTCCCCCCCCACAAGTATCCAAAACGGTATACTTGTTACTCAGGGGAACGACCGCAGGGGGTCCCTGCACTGACTGCTTCTTCCCAGTCCCTCTTACAGTTACCCATCTATCTCTAGTCTTTGGTGTAACTACTTCCCTGAAGCTCCTATCTATGACCCCCTCTGCCTCCCGAATGATCCGAAGTTCATCCAGCTCAAGCTCCAGGTCCCTAACACGGTTTTTGAGGAGCTGGAGTTGGGTGCACTTCCCACAGATGAAATCAGCAGGGACACTGACGGCGTCCCTCACCTCAAACATTCTGCAGGAGGAGCATTGTACTGCCTTCCCTGACATCACCTCTAGATTTTAAAAAAAAAACAAGAAAAAGAAAAAGAAAGGAAGAGCTTACCTGATATTACCTCAAACCCTGCTCCCGCTGAAAGGTAAGCAAATTTAAAGGCCCTCACTCACCTTCACGACAGGCCCCTGCTCCCGCTTCCCAACCACCGTGGGGTGGGGGGGTTGGTTAGAGGAGGAGGTAGGGTGGGAAACACTCACGAAGTGTTTCGGGTTTAACTGTCTCTTGCCAACAGCCTCTCCACAAACCACCTTCAACTTAGGCTGACCGCACTGCACGTGTGCAAATTTCCCCAGAACAGCTGATCAGTAGCTCTGCTCTGCTGCCCTCTGCTGGATGATTGCCTTCACTCAAACTCCTCGGGTCTCCTTCGCAGCTCCACCTTCAACTTAGGCTGACCGCACTGCACGTGTGCAAATTTCCCCAGAACAGCTGATCAGTAGCTCTGCTCTGCTGCCCTCTGCTGGATCTGAAAGACGTACAGGTTAGGTGGATTGGCCATGATAAATTGTTCTTAGTGACCAAAAACGGTTAGGAGAGGTTATGGGGATAGGGTGGAAGTGAGGGCTTAAGTCGGTCGGTGCAGACTCAATGGGCCGAATAGACTCCTTCTGCACTATGTTCTATGACATCTTGGATCTCGCTTTCCAGTGTCGTGGGTTACACTAGTGTCTCAATTCCTCCGTGTAAATTTCTCACTCTTGTAATGTCCTCATCTTCCTCTTGCTGTTTTTTCCCATGATTCGTGACTGCAGCAGGACATAGATAGGTTGGAGACTTGGGCAGAGAAATAGCAAATAAAATTTAATCCGGACAAATGTGAGGTAATGCATTATGGTCGGTCTAACATAGAGGGGAAATATACCGTAAATGGTAAAACTCTCAGGAATTTAGAAAGTCAGAGAGATCTGGGTGTGGAGGTCCACAGATCTTTGAAGGTGGTAACACAAGGTTGTCAAGAAAGCATACGGAATGCATGCCTTCATTGGATGGGGCATCGAGTATAAAAACTGGCAAGTCATGCTGCAGTTGTATGGAATCTTGGTAAGGCCGCACTTGGAACATTGCGCACAATTCAGGTCACCGCGTTACCAGAAGGATAGAACGATACAGCGCAGTACAGGCCCTTCGGCCCTCGATGTTGCACCGACATGGAAAAAAAACTAAAGGCCATCTAACCTACACTATGCCCTTATCATCCATATGCTTATCCAATAAATTTTTAAATGCCCTCAATGTTGGCGAGTTCACTACTGTTGCAGGTAGGGCAGTCCACGGCCTCACCACTCTTTGCGTAAAAAACCCACCTCTGACCTCTGTCCTATGTCTATTACCCCTCAATTTAAGGCTATGTACCCTCGTGATAGCCACCTCCATCCGCGGGAGAAGGCTCTCGCTGTCCACCCTATCTAACCCTCTGATCATTTTGTATGCCTCTATTAAGTCACCTCTTAACCTTCTTCTCTCTAACGAAAACAACCTCAAGTCCATCAGCCTTTCCTCATAAGATTTTCCCTCCATACCAGGCAACATCCTGGTAAATCTCCTCTGCACCCGTTCCAAAGCTTCCACATCCTTCCTATAATGAGGCGACCAGAACTGTACGCAATACTCCAAATGCGGCCGTACTAGAGTTTTGTACAACTGCAACATGACCTCATGGCTCCGGAACTCAATCCCTCTACCAATAAAGGCCAACACACCATAGGCCTTCTTCACAACCCTATCAACCTGGGTGGCAACTTTCAGGGATCTATGTACAAGGATGTAAGGCTTTGGAGAGGGTGCAGAGGAGGTTTACCAGGATGTTGCCTGGTTTGGAGGGTGTTACCTATGTGGAGAGGCTGAATAGGCTCGGACTGTTTATAGAGATCTACAAAATTAAGAGGGGCATGGATAGAGTGCATGGGCAAGAACTTTCCCAGGGTGGAGGGGTCAGTCACCAGGGAGCATAGGTTAAGGTCTGTGGGGCAAAGTTTAGAGATGTGCAAGGGAGGTTTTTTTACGTAGAGGGTGGAGAGTGCCTGGAACGCGTTGCCAAGTGAGATTATGGAAGCAGATACATTAATGGCGTTCAAACGGCATCTTGACAAACACATGGATAGGATGGGTATAGAGGGATACGGCACAAGGAAGTGGTGAGAGTTTTGGCAAAGGTTGGTATCATGACCAGTACAGGCTTGGAGGGCCGAAGGGCCTGTTCCTGTGCTTTATTGTTCTTCGTACCATTGAGTGATGCACCTATGGAGGCGGGACTATCAACCCAGATCATCTTCTTCCTCCTCTTCCTCACCTTGAGTTCAAATCCTTCAATTAGAACAATTCTTCCTGCAGAATTGATCTGAGACCCAACAAACTGGTGAGTAGCAGTAAAAAGCCACGGTGAAAGGAGACAGTAAAGAGCAGTCCGCACAGGAAATCAGGAGCTGGGTCACTGAAGTTGGATCAATTTTAAAAGCTTCTTGGACTATCATTGGACAAATGCACAGTTACAGAAGCAGAAATCCCAATAAAGTGCCTGCTTAGCCTAACAGTAACAACTAAGGAACTCTCCCATCGGGAATTGCAGTCGTCACAGTGGTTGGCATTGCTGCCTACGGCGCTGAGGACAGGGTTCAAATCCCGGCCCTGGGTCACTGTCCGTGTGGAG
>NC_052162.1:672412-714813 GCF_902713615.1 Scyliorhinus canicula
CCCTCTTTGAGTTGGACAGGACCCACCGGTCGCTCAGGTCAAAACAAAGAAGGGCAGCACGATGGCTCAGTGGGTTAGCACTGCTGCCTCACGGCGCCGAGGTCCCAGGTTCGATCCCGGCTCTGGGTCACTGCCCATGTGGAGTTTGCACATTCTCCCCGTGTCTGCGTGGGTTTCACCTCCACAATCCAAAGATGTACAGGGTAGGTGGATTGGCCACGCTAAATTGCCCCTTAATTGGAAAAAATGAATTGGGTACTTTAAATTTATTTTTTAAAAGGTCAAAGCAAAGACGAATAAGCCACCCAGGGCTGTGATAGCATCCTTCCACTGTTATCAGATAAAGGTCAAGGTGTTGAGTTGGCCGAAGCTGAACTGAGAGGTGAGTTGGGAAGGCAGTGGTATTCGGATATACCAGGACCTTACGGCGGAGTTGATGGGGATGGGGTGGCCATTGGCTGGGAGAAGGCGGCATTATACAGAGTAGCATGAGGTTTGGGTGGTCTGCTCGACGAAGCTGAGGGTGATCGCAGCTCTAAGGATGTCTACTTTTTTTAAAATAAAGTTAGTTTACCCAATTATTTTTTTCCAATTAAGGGGCAATTTAGCGAGGCCAATCCACCTACCCTGCACATCTTTGGGTTGTGGGGGTGAAACCCACGCAAACACGGGGAGCATGTGCAAACTCCACACGGACAGTGACCCAGAGCCGGGATCGAACCCGGGTCCTCAGAGCCGCGAGGCAGCAGTGCTAACCACTGCGTCACCGTGCCGCTCCTTCAGGATGTCCACTTTGAGACAGAGGCCGTGGCATTTGTGAAAGCCGAAGGACTGGGATTAAGGCGAGTTTGAACTTTGATGTGTCGATCTTTCTCGGTTGTTTTTCTTTTGTGTTTCTCTCTTTTTTTTCCCCCTTTTTTCTTGCTTTTGGTTTTTATTTATGCTTGATGAAGGAAGGGATGTTTGGGGATTATCAGCTGGGATCTGTTTTTTAGGGTCTGGAGGGCTATTGGGTGGGGAGTTTGGAAGGTTTGGGGGTGGGGGGGGGGGATTTGGTGTCGATTTTCTTTTTGTGTGGGGGATGGGGCTCTGGTGGGGGCCACCTTGCTAGCAAACGTAAGTTGGCGAGTGAGTGGGAGCGAGCTGGGGAGAGGAGCCGCTGTCATTGGAAACTGTCTGCACAGGTATCGATGGACCTGGGTGGTGTGAATGGTGGGGAGATGAGGATGACGAAAACAACAGGTGAGACTAAGACAACGCAGTTTCAAGTCTCCCAGCATACTCCTGGTAAAAGTCCAAGTGATCGAAAACAAGCTGGACGAGTTTAATGCTCGACTTACCTCTCAGAGGGCAGTAAGAGACTGTTGTGTGCTCTGTTTCACCCTGCCTCACCAGACTGTGCCATACAACCAGACAGCTTCTCAATACATTGGATGGACCGCAGTGCATCATCAGGCAAAGCAAAGGCTGGAGGGGTTTGCCTCCTCATCAACTCCTCCTGGTGCCTGGACATGGCGACCCTGGTGACCTATTCCTCCCCAGACCTGGAATACCTGACCATGAAGTTCCGCCCATACTACGTTCCACAGGAGTTCACTTCTGCCATCATCACAGCGGCCTACATCCCAGCCCAGGTGGAAGCGAAGAAGGCACTTGGATGTATTGTACACCGTTATAATAACAAACTTGTAATTTGTCATATATAAAATATGAAAACTCAATAAAAAAACATTTATAATAACAATGAAACAGAACATCTGGAGGCCTAGTTTATTGTGGCCAAAAGGTCAACGCCAAGAGTGTGCTGCCAAAATTCCACCAACACATCAGTCCCACCAGGGGCCCCAACATCCTTGACCACTGCTACTCAAACATCAAATGCACCTACCGATTCATCCCCCGACTGCACTTCAGAAATTCGGACCATAATACAGTGCTCCTTCAGTGACCCAAGCCGGAATCGAACCTGGGACCTTGGAGCTGTGAAGCAATTGTGCTATCCACAATGCTACTGTGCTGCCCGTATGAGATACATCAACTCGATACTCCCCACAATGCCTTGATCCACTGCAATTCGCATACCGCCACAATCATTCCACAGCAGGCACCATCTCCCTGGCCGTACACTCATCCATGGAGCAACAAGGACTCCTATGTCAGTCTCCTATTCATTGACTACAGCCCCGCCTTCAACACCATAATCCCAGCCAAGCTCATCAATGATCCAAAACCTAGGACTTGTCTCCTCCCTCTGCAACTGTATCTTCGACTTTCTGACCCATAGATCACAAACTGTAAGGGTAAACAATGGCACCTCCTCCATGATAGTCCTCAATACCGGGGGCCCTGCAGGGCTGCGTACTTAGCCCTCTACAATACTTCCCATACACACAGGACTGCATGGCAAAATGTGGCTCCAACTCCATCTACACGTTTGCTGATGACACGTCTGTAGTGGGTCAGATCTCAAACAATGAGTCAGAATACAGGAGGGAGATAGAGAACCTAGTGGCATGGCACAACAACAACAATCTCGCCCTCAATGTCAGCAAAACTAAAGAGCTGGTCATCAAATTCAGGAAGCAAAGCGGCGTTCACACCCTTATCAGCATCAACGGAGCCGAGGTGGAGATGGTTAACAGCTTCAAATTCCTAGGTGTGCACATCACCAACATTCTTTCCTGGTCCCACGTCAACGCTATCACCAAGAAAGCACAACAGCGCCTATACTTCCTCAGGAAACTAAGGAAATTCGGCATGTCCACATTGACTCTTACCAACTTTTACAGATGCACTATAGAGAGCATCCTATCGGGCTGCATCACAGCCTGGTATGGCAACTGCTCGGCCCAGGACCGCAAGAAACTTCAGAGAGTCGTGAACACAGCCCAGTCCATCACACAAACCAGCCTCCCATCCACTGACTCTACACCTCCCGCTGCCTTGGGAAAGCAGCCAGCATAATCAAAGACCCCTCCCACCCTGAGGGAGAGAGGCCCCTGGTCAGGGTGGTGACGTGGAACGTGCAAGGGTTGGGGGGACCGTAAAAGGGAGCAAGAGTTTTCTCGCATTTGAAGAGCTTTGAAGTCAACATGGTGATGTTGCAGGAGACCCATCTGAGGGTGAAGGACAAGGTGAGACTTCGGAAGGGCTGAGTGAGTCAGCAGGGCTGGCGGGGAGGGGGAATTCTGCTGGTTAAGAGGATGATGTTCCAGATATAGAAGGTGATGGTGGACCAGGGGGGCAGGTACATAATAGTAAGGGGTACATTGGAAGGGAAGTTGGTGGTGTTGGTTAGCGTATATGCCCCAAATTGGGATAATGTAGTATTTATGAAAAAGATGTTGGCTGCCATTCCAGATTTGGTACCGGGATAATACCAGGAGGGGACTTGAATACAGTGTTGGATCCGAAGGCAGACAGGTACAGGCTGCACTCGCTGAGTGGGGGGAGGGGGAGAAAGCATTGAAGGCAGTAGTGAGGGGCGAAGCCATCTCATGTAAGCCACAGGTAGATGCAAGGGAGGAGTGACAGCATTTGATCGAGGAGATTTTGGAGGTAGATGGAAGGTACGCGGAGGATCCGACCCAGGCCTTCTGGCTAGGAGGAATGAGCTACAGGCGAGGTTTGATCTTCTGTCTACAGTAAAGACTGTTCGGTATCTGAGGTGGGCGAGAGGAGTTGTGCATGAGTACAGGGAGAAGGTCAGCTGCTAGTTTTACTGGCAGGCAGCGGCAGAGAATTTTGTTTGAGTCAGGGATGGGACGGGAGAACTGGAAACTGAACAAAGTTTTTGAAGAGGTCAACAGGTATTCGTAAAATTTGCAGCGGGCAGAGGATGAGTCAGATATGAGGGAGTTTTTGGGGGGGTTGAAGCGTCCCGAAGTAGGAGAGGAAGAGAGGGTAGGATTCGAGTTGCCAGTGGGGGTGGAGGAAGTGCAGGTGGTGATAAGGAGAATGGAGGTGGGCAAGGCCAGATGGTTTCCCGATGGAATTTTGGAGAAAGTTTCAGGATAAGTTAGTGGTGCTATTGGTGGAAATGTTTGAGGACGCGATGGTCAGGGGCCATTGCCAGAGACAATGGGTCAGGGATCCATTTCATTGGACTTCCGGTGGCGGCGATGTCCGAGTGAGCCGCACATTCGGTGGGCTCTCACTCCGGCGGGACTGAACAGCTGTTTCCCCGCGATAGCGGGACCACGGAGGCGGCAGAAAGGCTGCCGGGAACAGAAGAGGAGAGCGGGCTGCAGAAAATGAGAGTGTGGGAGGCCAGCAGGTGAGGAAGAAAGAGAGAGAGACGGAGGCAAGGAGGAAGCTGACCTGAAGGGTAAGATGGCGGACCCACGGACCTTCCTTCCTCCAGGACAAAGGGAGAAAAAAAGTTTGGAGTTGCTGAGGAGGGACAGCTTGGACCCACTTCAGATGCCCAGGAGGGGGTAAAAATTTAAGGTGCTGGGCAAAGGAAAGCGGCAGCGGAGGCGCTGAGGAGCGGGCTGCGGCATATGGAACAGCGGGATTCCAGAAGGCAGAAGAAGAAGGAGAAAAAGGGACAGAGACAAGGACCGGAAGAAAATTACCTGGGACCTAAGATGGCGGACACACGGAACCCGGACTCAGCAATCCAGCTGGCGCTGGATAACATGCTCCAGGTAATGAAGTCCAGTTTTGAAGCGCTGAAGAGGGACAGCTTGGACCCAATCCAGAAAGCGGTGGATCAGCTGAACCAGAGGATGGACGCCCAGGATGTGAAAGTTAAGGAGCTGGGAGAGGCGGTGGAGGAGCAGGCGGATGCGTAAACGGTTGCAGCGGTAGAAGTGGACGGCCTGAAAGAGCGGCAGAGAAGACTGCTGGACAGAGTGGAGGAGCTGGAGAATAGAATCCGCAGGAACAATCTGAGGATGGTCAGCCTCCCGGAGGGGGCGGAGGGAGCTGATGCTGCAGCGTTTGTAGCAGACTTATTGATGCAGCTGATGGGGGCCGAAGCCTTTCCACGACCGTTGGAGCTGGAGGGGGCACACAGAGTGCAGGCAAGGCAGGGGCGGCCGGGCGGACCCCCCCGCCCGATGGTGATTAGGTTCCACAGGTTCGTGGACAAGGAGCGGGTGCTGCAGTGGGCAAAGAGCGCCAGGAGCAGCACGTGGAACAACAGTGTTCTCCGCATTTATCAGGATCTAAGCCAGGAGGTGGCTCGGCGGCGAGCAGCCTTTAAGAATGTCAAGGAGGTGCTGTTCAAGAAGCACGTGAAGTTTGGTCTGCTGTTCCCAGCCCGGCTATGGGTCACGCACCAGGGTCAACACCACTACTTCTCCGAGCCCGAAGAAGCGATGGATTTTGTGAGGGACCTGGGGCTGGTCCCGAAAGGAGGCCCCAAGGACGCGAGTTAGGGCCCGAGGATTTTTGTGGGAAGGAACGCCGAATGTGCCTGGACCGCTGCTCAACGGTTTGCTGGGCCAAAGGGGCCAAGCGGAACATTTGAGACTCTTTCCTTTGTTCATGGACATTTATGTGCTTTTTCTCTTTTTTCTGTGGTTTTTTTCCCTTTTTATGGGTTTTTTTTTTCCTGTTTGGGCTTTTTGTGCAGCTCGCGGAAGACACTGGAACCGGCTTGCCCCAGTGGGGGGGGGGGGGGAGGAGGACGGGGGAACAAGGGGAATGGGACAGGAAGGCGCCGGAGTGTTGAGTCACCGGGCTAGCAGATTGGCTAGTCAAGGAAGTCAGATGGGGGGGGGAAGTAACAGCCAGTAGATGGCAGGGGTGGGGGTATCGGGGGATGGGGTTAGGGGAGGGGGGGGTTGTTCTGCTGACGGGAGAGGGACTTGAAATAGGCACTGGAAAGGAGGTCGAGGGTGGAGGCAGCCAAAGGGCGGGCCAGGAAGGGCGCGACGCACGGGTCAGGGGCCGGCCCGAGAAAGGCTATGGCTGACCGGCGGGGTGGGGGAGGTGGGATGTGCCCCCCGACCAGGCTGATCACCTGGAACGTCAAGGGACTGAATGGGCCGGTTAAGAGGGCGCGGGTGTTCGCGCACTTGCGGGCCCTGAGGGCGGACGTAATTATGTTGCAGGAGACACATCTGAAAGTGTCAGACCAGACCAGGCTAAGGAAGGGCTGGATTAGCCAGGTCTTCCACTCGGACTTGGACTCGAAGTCCAGAGGGGTGGCAATCATGATCAACAAGCGCGTGCAATTTGAGGCAGAGGGCATATCTGCAGACAGGGGGGGCAGATACCTGATGGTACGGGGCAGACTGGAGGGGAGAAGGGTGGTGCTGGTGAATATATATGCCCCGAACTGGGATGATGTGGACTTTATTAAAAGAGTGCTGGGGAAGATCCCGGACTTGGATTCTCGCAAGCTAATAATGGGAGGGGACTTTAACATGGTCCTTGACCCGACTTTGGATCGGTCGGGTCCCAGAACGGGTAGACTCTCAGCAATGGCAAGGGAGCTGAAAGGGTTTATGGGGCAAATGGGGGCAGTGGACCCCTGGAGAGAGGGACAGCCAACAGGAAGGGGCTACTCGTTTTACTCGCACGTCCATAAAGTATATTCCAGGATAGATTTCTTTGTAATAAGCAGGGACTGTATGGGGGAGGTAAAGAACACGGAATACTCAGCAATTACCATTTCAGACCATGCCCCGCATTGGGTGGACCTGCAGTTCGGGGGAGCGAGTTATCAACGCCCGCAATGGAGGCTAGATGTGGGACTGCTGTCGGAGGAGGGGATCTGCGAGAGGCTTCGGAAATGTATAAAAAATTACCTGCAGGTGAATGACACTGGGGAGGTCTCAGCGGCGACCGTGTGGGAGGCGCTAAAGGCAGTAGTTCGGGGGGAGCTGATTTCAATTGGGGCCCACAAAGCCAAGGCAGACCGGGCAGAGATGGATAGATTGGTCAGGGAAATGGGCCGGATAGATGAAGAACACGCGGAGTCCCCGGGGGAGGTTTTACTCAGGGAAAGGCGGAGGCTACAGGCGGAACTGGGGGCACTATCCACGAGCAGGGCCGTGGAACAGCTTAGGAAGGCGAGGGGAGTGGTGTACGAGTATGGGGAAAAGGCTAGCAGACTGTTAGCGCAGCAACTCAGGAGGAGGGAGGCGGCCAGGGAAATAGGTAGAGTGAGGGACGAGGGGGGGCGCAAAGTGGAGGATCCGGCAGAATTGAATAGGGTATTCCGGGACTTCTATCGTAAGCTGTATACTTCGGAGCCGCCGGAAGAACCGGAGGGGATGAAAAGGTTTCTGGACGGGTTAACATTCCCAACAGTTGGGGGAGGGGCAAGTGGAAGAGCTGGGCGCCCCGATTAGAGTAGAGGAGGTATTGGGGGGCCTAAAGGCCATGCAGTCGGGGAAGTCCCCGGGGCCGGATGGATACCCAGTAGAGTTTTATAGGAAGTTCTCTGAGCTGGTGGGCCCGGTCTTGGCGAGGGTTTTCAATGAGGCAAGGGACAGAGGGACCCTGCCGCCGACAATGTCACAAGCCACCATATCTCTGATATTGAAGCGGGGTAAAGACCCGGAGGTGTGCGGGTCCTACAGGCCAATCTCCCTGATTAATGTAGACGCCAAGCTCCTGGCAAAGGTACTGGCGGGGAGAATGGAGGACTGTGTACCGGAGGTGATTGGGGAGGATCAAACTGGGTTCGTTAAAGGTCGGCAGCTGGCGGCCAATCTGAGGAGATTGCTCAACGTGATAATGATGCCCCCGGCGGGTAGAGATGTGGAGGTAGTGGTGGCAATGGACGCCGAGAAGGCCTTTGACCGGGTAGAGTGGGACTATCTATGGGAGGTGCTCGGACGGTTTGGGTTCGGGGAGGGATTGGTGGATTGGATCAAATTATTATATCAGGCCCCGAGGGCCAGCGTCAGGACTAACAGAGAAGTGTCGGAGTACTTTAGGTTGTACCGAGGGACCAGGCAGGGCTGCCCGCTCTCCCCGCTGCTGTTTGCGCTGGCCATAGAGCCGCTGGCGATGGCGCTGAGAGCCGCAGAGGGTTGGAAGGGGATGGTGAGGGGCGGGGTTGAACACAGGGTTTCTCTTTATGCAGACGACCTGCTCCTGTACGTGTCGGACCCAGTGGCCGGGATGGGAACTATACTGGGAATGCTGAGGGAGTTCGGCCAGTTCTCAGGATACAAATTAAATACGGTCAAGAGTGAAATGTTTGTGGTCCAGGCAAGGGGCCAGGAGAACAGATTGAGAGGGCTACCGTTTAGGCTGGTTGAGGAAAATTTCCGGTATTTGGGAATCCAGGTGGCACGAGACTGGGGCAGGCTGCATAAGTTAAATTTGGCCAGGGTGGTGGAGCAAATGAAGGGAGAGTTTCGGAGATGGGATGCACTCCCGCTGTCGCTGGCAGGGAGGGTGCAGACTGTAAAGATGACAATCCTCCCTCGATTTTGTTTATTTTTCAGTGCCTCCCGATCTTTATCCCACAGTCCTTCTTCAAAAGAGTTAACGGGCTGATCATGAGCTTTGTCTGGGCGGGAAAGTCTCCGCGGGTAAAGAAGGCGATGTTGGAGAGGAACCGCAGCGAGGGAGGGCTGGCTTTGCCGAGTCTGGTCAATTATTACTGGGCGGCCAACATCGCTATGATAAGGAAGTGGATGGTGGGTACGGGGTCTATTTGGGAGCGGGTGGAGGCGGCTTCGTGCAGGGGCTCCAGTTTGGAAGCCCTGGTCACGGCTCCTCTACCGCTGCCGCCGGCCAAGTACACCACCAGCCCGGTAGTGGTGGCGACCCTGCGGATATGGGGCCAGTGGAGGAGGCATGTGGGGGAGATGGGGGCGTCTGTCTGGGCGCCAATCTGCGAAAACCATCGGTTTGCCCCCGGCAGTATGGATGGGGGGTTCCGAGTATGGCGGCGAGCAGGGGCGGGAAGGGTGGGTGATATGTTCCTGGAAGGGAGCTTCGCGAGTTTGAGGAGCTTGGAGGAGAAATTTGGGGTGGTAAGGGGAAATGATTTTAGATACCTACAGTTGCGGGACTTTGTTTGTAGACAGGTCCCATCTTTCCCGCGCCTCCCGCCAATGGGGATCCTAGACAGAATAGTCTCTGGGAGGGATGAAGGGGAGGGTAGAGTCTCGGGTATTTATAAGGTGCTCATGAGGGAGGAAGGGTCCCAGACAGAGGAACTGAAACTTAAATGGGAGGAGGAGCTAGGCGGGGAATTGGAGGATGGGCTGTGGGCAGAGGCCCTGAGTAGGGTAAACACGACCGCGACATGTGCTAGGCTCGGGCTGATCCAATTTAAGGTCGTTCACCGGGCCCATATGACGGTGGCTCGGATGAGCAAATTTTTCGGGATAGAGGACAAATGCGCTAGGTGCGCGGGAGGACCAGCGAACCATGTTCACATGTTTTGGGCATGCCCTGAGCTGAGGGGGGTACTGGGAGGATTTACGGGGGTCATGTCCCAGGTGCTAAAAACAAGGGTGGTGATGAGCCCAGGGGTGGCAATTTTTGGGGTTTCGGAAGACCCGGGCGTCCAGGGGGAGAAAGAGGCCGATGTGCTGGCCTTTGCTTCCCTGATAGCCCGGCGACGAATACTATTGGCGTGGAGGGACTCAAAGCCCCCGAAGACGGAGTGGTGGCTTGCGGACATGTCGAGTTTCCTGGGGATGGAAAAAAATCAAGTTCGCCTTGAGGGGTTCTGTGCAGGGGTTCACCCGGAGGTGGCAACCATTTATTGACTTCTTTGCGGGAGAGTGAGCGTCAGCAGGGGGGGGGGGGGGGGGGGTTAGAGTAGAGTAGGAGGGAAAATATGGCGGGGAGTACCGGTGAGAGGGGAGCGGGCTTGTGCAATATGTTACGGTGGAAGTATTGAAAGAACGTGGATGTTTGCACATTTTTGCCTTTTTTGCTTCCTTTCTGATGATGTCTGTAACTGTTTATAAAGCCAAAAACTACCTCAATAAAATTGTTTATTAAAAAAAAAAAGGGATCCATTTCATTGCTTCTCAAAAAGGGCAAGGATCTGGTGAAGTGTGGCCGGTATCTATGCTGAATGTGGATGCCAAGATATTAACAAAGGTGTCTGTGCTCAGGTTGGAAGAGTGCTTCCCGAGGGCGATTGGGGAGGGTCAGACGGGGTTCGTAAAGGGCAGACAGTTGTCTTCAAACGTGCGGTGTCTGGTGAATGTGGTGTGTTCTCTGGCAGAGAGAAGGGAGTTAGAGGTGGTCCTGGACGTGGAGAAGGTGTCTGATCGGGTGGTGTGGAATTATTTGTTTGTGGTGATGGATTGAAAGGTTTGGATTGGATTTTGTTTATTGTCACGTGTACCGAGGTACAGTGAAAAATATTTTTCTGCAAGCAGCTCAACAGATCATTAAGTACATGAAAAGAAAAGGAAATAAAAGAAAATACATAATAGGGCAACACAAGGTACACAATGTAATTACATAGACACCGGCATCGGGTGAAGCATACAGGGTGTAGTGTTAATGAGGACAGTCCATAAGAGGGTCATTTAGGAGTCTGGTAACTGTGGGGAAGAAGCTGTTTTTGAGTCTGTTTGTGTGTGTTCTCAGACTTTTGTATCTCTTGCCCAATGGAAGAAGTTGGAAGATGGAAGAAGATGGAAGCCGGGTCGCAGGGATATTTGATTATGCTGCCTTGGCTGCGTTAATCTCGGCTTGGCGTTTGGCCCGGTCTGCCCCATGTCCTGATGCACACAGATCGAGGGCTCTTCCCAGTTACAGGATGTTGGATCAGCGATTGATTAACTAATTTATTTACTGTCACATGTACAGTGAAAAGTACTTTTATGTTGCCAAGGAAATGTACACAGTACGTACATAATAGACAAAAATAAATAGTAAATAGTTGCAGTGAATGTGAAAAAATACAGAGTATATCGACAAATAAGTAATTGGTTACAGTGCGGAACAAGCACCAAAGTAAATACATGAGCAAGAGCAGCATAGGGTTCTTACAGGGAACAGATCAGTCCAAGGGGGAGTCGTTGAGGAGTCTAGTAGCTGTGGGGAAGCAGCTGTACAGGGAGGGTCAAGTCCAAGGTTCCAGGGGCGGCACGGTGGCTAAATGGTTAGGGTTAGTCACCTGAGGCCTGTTTAGGGGCACAAAGGTGCACATTGTATTCTTTTCTTTGAAGTTTAGGTAGTGAGTCATCCTGGTTAGCTGAGGTCTGTATAAAAGACAGACAGAAAGCGCACTCAGTAAGCTTTGCGCAAGTCGAGAAGACACAGCCGGAGTGAGGCACATCCAGAGTGGGAAGTTGGAACTTGGTAATTTGGTGCAGTGAGGTAATCAGGAACTGAGTGGGAGAAGGTGTTTTTTCTCAACTGTTTTCTCTCTCTTTCTTCTGGCCTGTAACTTTTAATCTGCAGGGAGAGAACCAGGGACCATCTGAGACCCTGGGTGAGTTCTCCCAGTGAGCCAGAGAACACACAGCCAGAGTGAGGCACAACCAAGAGTGAGTTTGGGAATTTGAAGCTGGGTGGGGAGGAGGTGCTGGTAAGTGACTGGTAAGTAGTTTTTCTTTTCATTGTCTAATTTATTTATTTTTCTTTCGTTTTTTGAAATTGTAGTTGTATAAGTTTACCTAAGGTTTAAGACATGGCAGGAGATCCCAGACCCGTGTCATGCTCCTTGTGTGCGATGTGGGAGCTCAGGGACACGTCCACTGTCCCTGGTTCCTTCACGTGCAAGAAGTGTGTTCACTTGCAGCTCCTGTTAGACCGCTTGACGGCTCTGGAGCTGCGGATGGACTCACTTTGGAGCATCCGCGATGCTGAGGAGGTCGTGGATAGCACGTTTAGCGAGTTGGTCACACCGCAGGTGAAAGTTACTGAGGGAGATAGAAAATGGGTGACCAAAAGAAAGAGCAAGAGTAGGAAGGCAGTGCAGGTGACCCCTGCGGTCATCTCCCTGCAAACCAGATATACTGCTTTGGATACTGTTGAGGGAGATGGCTCACCAGGGGAAGGCAGCAGCAAGGTTCATGGCACCGTGGCTGGCTCTGCTGCGCAGCAGGGCAGGAAGAAAAATGGCAGGGCTATAGTGATAGGGGACTCAATCGTAAGGGGAATAGACAGGCGGTTCTGTGGACGCAATCGAGACTCCAGGATGGTATGTTGCCTCCCTAGTGCAAGGGTCAAGGATGTCTCGGAGCGGCTGCAGGACATTCTGGGGGGGGGGGGGGGGGGGGGGGGGGGAGAGGGTGCACAGCCAGCTGTCATGGTGCACATAGACACCAAAGATATAGGTAAAAAATGGGATGAGGTCCTACAAGCTGAATTCAGGGAGTTAGGAGTTAAACTAAAAAGTAGGACCTCAAAGGTAGTAATCTCAGGATTGCTACCAGTGCCACGAGCTAGTCAGAGTAGGAATGTCAGGATAGATAGGATGAATGCGTGGCTCGAGAGATGGTGCAAGAGGGAGGGATTCAAATTCCTGGGGCATTGGGACCGGTTCTGGGGGAGGTGGGACCAGTACAAACTGGATGGTCTGCACCTGGGCAGGACTGGAACCGATGTCCTAGGGGGGGGGTGTTTTCTAGAGCTGTTGGGGAGGGTTTAAACTAATGTGGCAGGGGGATGGGAACCGATGCAGGAAGTTGGAAGGTAGTAAAACAGGGACAGAAGCAAAAGCAAGTAAGGGGGAAAGTGCAAGGCAGAGAAGCCATAGTCAAAAATCAAAAAGGGCGACAGTACAAGGTACAGTGACTGAGGGTAGCTCAGTGAATAGGCCCAGTAATACTAAAAGGAATAAAACTGGAGAAGTTAAGATTCAAAACAGGTAAAAAAACCAACATAAGTGTACTGTACCTGAATGCTCGTAGTATTCGGAATAAAGTAAATGAGTTGATGGCGCAAATCATTGTGAATGACTATGATTCAGTGGCCATTACTGAAACATGGTTAAAGGATGGTCAGGACTGGGAGTTAAATATCCGAGGGTATCAAACTATTCGGAAGGACAGAGTGGATGGTAAGGGAGGTGGTGTTGCTCTGTTATTTAAGGATGACACCGGGCAATAGTAAGGGATGACATCGGTGCTATGGAGGATAAGGTTGAATCCATTTGGGTGGAAATCAGGAATAGTAAGGCGAAAAAGTCACTGATAGGAGTAGTCTATCAGCCACCAAATAGTAATGTTATGGTGGGGCAGGCAATAAACAAAGAAATAACTGATGCATGTAGAAATGGTACAGCAGTTATCATGGGGGATTTTAATCTACATGTCGATTGGTTTAACCAGGTCGGTCAAGGCAACCTTGAGGAGGAGTTTATAGAATGTATCCGCGATAGTTTCCTAGAACAGTATGTAATGGAACCTACAAGGGAACAAGCGGTCCTAGATCTTGTCCTGTGTAATGAGGCAGGATTGATTCATGATCTAATAGTTAGGGATCCTCTCGGAAGGAGCGATCACAATATGGTGAAATTTAAAATACAGATGAAGTGTGAGAAGGTAAAATCAAATACTCGTGTTTTGTGCTTAAACAAAGGAGATTACAATGGGATGAGAGATGAGCAAGCTAAGGTAGGGAGCAAAGACTTTATGGTGGAACAGTTGAGGAACAGTGGAGAACCTTCCAAGCGATTTTTCACAGTGCTCAGCAAAGGTTTATACCAACAAAAAGGAAGGACGGTAGAAAGAGGGAAAATAGACCATGGATATCTAAGGAAATAAGGGAGAGTATCAAATTGAAGGAAAAAGCATACAAAGTGGCAAAGATTAGTGGGAGACTAGAGGACTGGGAAATCTTTAGGGAGCAACAGAAAGCTACTAAAAAAGCTATAAAGAAGAGTAAGATAGAGTATGAGAGTAAACTTGCTCAGAATATAAAAACAGACAGTAAAAGTTTTTACAAATATATAAAACAAAAAAGAGTGGCTAAGGTAAATATTGGTCCTTTAGAGGATGAGAAGGGAGTTTTAATAATGGGAGATGAGGAAATGGCTGAGGAACTGATCAGGTTTTTTGGGTCGGTCTTCACAGTGGAAGACACAAATAACATGCCAGTGACTGATAGAAATGAGGCTATGACAGGTGAGGGCCTTGAGAGGATTGTTATCACTAAGGAGGTAGTGATGGGAAAGCTAATGGGGCTAAAGGTAGACAAGTCTCCTTGTCCTGATGGAATGCATCCGAGTGCTAAAAGAGATGGCTAGGGAAATTGCAGATGCACTAGTGATAATTTACCAAAATACACGAGACTCTGGGGTGGTCCCAGTGGATTGGAAATTAGCAAAAGTGACACCACTGTTTAAAAAAGGAGGTAGGCAGAGAGCGGGTAATTATAGGCCAGTGAGCTTACCTTCGGTAGTAGGGAAGATGCTGCAATCTATCATCAAAGAAGAAATAGCGAGGCATCTGGATAGAAATTGTCCCATTGGGCAGACGCAGCATGGGTTCATAAAGGGCAGGTCGTGCCTAACTAATTTAGTGGAATTTTTTGAGGACATTACCAGTGCAGTAGATAACGGGGAGCCAATGGATGTGGTATATCTGGATTTCCATAAAGCCTTTGACAAGGTGCCACACAAAAGGTTGCTGCATAAGATAAAGATGCATGGCATTAAGGGTAAAGTAGTAGCATGGATAGAGGATTGGTTAATTAATAGAAAGCAAAGAGTGGGGATTAATGGGTGTTTCTCTGGTTGGCAATCAGTAGCTAGTGGTGTCCCTCAGGGATCAGGGTTGGGCCCACAATTGTTCACAATTTACATAGATGATTTGGAGTTGGGGACCAAGGGCAATATGTCCAAGTTTGCAGATGACACTAAGATGAGTGGTAAAGCGAAAAGTGCAGAGGATACTGGAAGTCTGCAGAGGGATTTGGATAGGTTAAGTGAATGGGCTAGGGTCTGGCAGATGGAATACAATGTTGACAAATGTGAGGTTATCCATTTTGGTAGGAATAACAGCAAACGGGATTATTATTTAAATGATAAAATATTAAAGCATGCTGCTGTGCAGAGAGACCTGGGTGTGCTAGTGCATGAGTCACAGAAAGTTGGTTTACAGGTGCAACAGGTGATTAAGAAGGCAAATGGAATGTTGTCCTTCATTGCTAGAGGGATGGAGTTTAAGACTAGGGAGGTTATGTTGCAATTGTATAAGGTGTTAGTGAGGCCACACCTGGAGTATTGTCTCCAGTTTTGGTCGCCTTACCTGAGAAAGGACATACTGGCACTGGAGGGTGTGCAGAGGAGATTCATTAGGTTAATCCCAGAGCTGAAGGGGTTGGATTACGAGGAGAGGTTGAGTAGACTGGGACTGTACTCGTTGGAATATAGGATGAGGGGGGAATCTTGTAGAAACATATAAAATTATGAAGGGAATAGATAGGATAGATGCGGGCAGGTTGTTTCCACTGGCAGGTGAAAGCAGAACTAGGGGGCATAGCCTCAAAATAAGGGGAAGTAGATTTAGGACTGAGTTTAGGAGGAACTTCTTCTTCCAAAGGGTTGTGAATCTATGGAATTCCTTGCCCAGTGAAGCAGTTGAGGCTCCTTCATTAAATGTTTTTAAGGTAAAGATAGATAGTTTTTTGAAGAATAAAGGGATTAAAGGTTATGGTGTTCGGGCCGGAAAGTGGAGCTGAGTCCACAAAAGATCAGCCATGATCTCATTGAATGGTGGAGCAGGCTCGAGGGGCCAGATGGCCTACTCCTAGTTCTTATGTTAGCACTGCTGCCTCAGGGCGCTGAGGACCTGGGTTCAATCCCGGCCCCGGGTCACTGTCTGTGGAGTTTGCATTCTCCCTGTGTCTGCGTGGTTCTCGCCCTCACAAGCCAAAGATGTGCAGGGTAGTTGGATTGGCCACACTAAATTGCCCCTTTATTGGAAAAATATATTGGATACAGAAGTCCAAAATTGCAGAGTTTGGTTATTAGTTTTGTCAGGATAATGGTGTTGAAGGCGGAGCTGTAGTCTATGAATAGCAGTCTGACGTAGGTGTCCTTGTTGTCAAGATATTCGAGTGTTGATTATAGGGCCAGAGAGATAGTGCCTGCTGTGGACCGGTTGGGGTGATAGGCGAACTGTAGTGGATCGATTCCGTCTGGGAGGGTGGCAGTGATCCATCTCATGACTAGCCGCTCGAAGCATTTCATGATAACAGATGTCAGGGCCACCGGTCGGTAGTCGTTGAGGCAGGCTACCTTGTTCTTCTTTGGTACTGGTATTATGGTTTTCTTGAAGGAGGTGGGGACCTCAGAGCGGAGGAGTGAGGTGGTGAAGATATCTGTGAGTACACTCGGCAGCTGGTCTGCGCAGGCTCCGAGTGCTCGCCCAGGGACTCCCCCAGGGCCCGTCACTTTCCGCGGATTCACTTTCAAGAAGGCAGCTCCTACCTCTGAGGCTGTAATAGTGGGTACGGGTGTGTCCAGGGCTGTTGGGGCGGGTGGCACTGATACATTGGCTGACTGCTCAAAGCGGGCATAGAAATTGTTCAGATCATCAGGTAGGGATGCTCCAGCCCCAGAGATTCTGCCTGTCCTTGTTTTGTAGCCAGTTATCAGGTGTAAGCCCTGCCATAGACGTTGTGGGTATGTTTCAATGGCCTGGTCCCTTATTGTCTTTTGGCGCCTCTGATGGCTTCACGTACATTGTACCCGGATTTCTTATATAGGTCAGGGTCACCAGACTTGATCCACTGCAGTTTGCCTATCACCGCAACCGGTCCACAGCAGGCACTATCTCTCTGGTCCTATAATCAACACTCGAATATCTTGACAAGGACACCTACGTCAGACTGCTATTCATAGACTACAGCTCCGCCTTCAACACCATTATCCTGACAAAACTAATAACCAAACTCTGCAATTTTGGACTTCTCCGGAACTTCAGCAGGGAGTGAACCCTTTGGTTAAGCCAGAGTTTCAGATAAGTAGAATACATAAACAATAGCAGCAATTTACAAACAAGGTTTATTTCAATACAATTCCAATACTCCTCCACTGCCCTAAGTGTCTCCTTCCCCGACCTGCACCCAGGCTGGGGATTTATTCAGCTAGGATTCTCCTTGTAGAGAAGCCCCACCCTGATTCTCCTTGTAGAGAAGCCCCACCCTGATTCTCCTTGTAGAGGGGAAGCCCTGCCCTGATTCTCCTTGTAGAGGGGAAGCCCCGCCCTGATTCTCCTTGTAGAGGGGAAGCCCCGCCATGATTCTCCTTGTAGAGGGGAAGCCCCGCCCTGATTCTCCTTGTAGAGAAGCCCCGCCCTGATTCTCCTTGTAGAGGGGAAGCCCCGCCCTGATTCT
The DNA here is from genome assembly GCF_902713615.1 of Scyliorhinus canicula. Classification (NCBI taxonomy): domain Eukaryota; kingdom Metazoa; phylum Chordata; class Chondrichthyes; order Carcharhiniformes; family Scyliorhinidae; genus Scyliorhinus; species Scyliorhinus canicula. The sequence continues at coordinate 689,648 of NC_052162.1, forward strand.
CCTTGTAGAGGGGAAGCCCCACCCTGATTCTCCTTGTAGAGGGGAAGCCCCGCCCTGATTCTCCTTGTAGAGGGGAAGCCCCGCCCTGATTCTCCTTGTAGAGGGGAAGCCCCGCCCTGATTCTCCTTGTAGAGGAGAAGCCCCGCCCTGATTCTCCTTGTAGAGGGGAAGCCCCGCCCTGATTCTCCTTGTAGAGGGGAGAGCCCCCGCCCTGATTCTCCTTGTAGAGGGGAAGCCCCGCCCTGATTCTCCTTGTAGAGGGGAAGCCCCGCCCTGATTCTCCTTGTAGAGGGGAAGCCCGCCCTGATTCTCCTTGTAGAGGGAAGCCCCGCCCTGATTCTCCTTGTAGAGGGGAAGCCCCCGCCCTGATTCTCCTTGTAGAGGGGAAGCCCGCCCTGATTCTCCTTGTAGAGGGGAAGCCCCGCCCTGATTCTCCTTGTAGAGGGGAAGCCCCGCCCTGATTCTCCTTGTAGAGGGGAAGCCCCGCCCTGATTCTCCTTGTAGAGGGGAAGCCCCGCCCTGATTCTTCCTTGTAGAGGGGAAGCCCCGCCCCTGATTCTCCTTGTAGAGGGGAAGCCCCACCCTGATTCTCCTTGTAGAGGGGAAGCCCCGCCCTGCTTCTCCTTGTAGAGGGGAAGCCCCCGCCCTGATTCTACTTGTAGAGGGGAAGCCCCCGCCCTGATTCTCCTTGTAGAGGGGAAGCCCCGCCCTGATTCTCCTTGTAGAGGGGAAGCCCCGCCCTGATTCTCCTTGTAGAGGGGAAGCCCCGCCCTGATTCTCCTTGTAGAGGGGAAGCCCCGCCCTCTTAAAGAGAAAGTTCATATTCTGGAAGGTGATGGGAAATTGCATGGTGCTGATGCCTGGGACCTGTACTGGAGCGACCACACTCCTCCCCACAAGTCCGGAGCAACGTCCACATCCATGGGGTACGTGTGCCGGACATTTCGACCGTTTTGCCTGTGGACGACATTCGGGCAATGGTTTTTATGTGACGGGAGGCCGCTGCCTTGCTCGTGCGGTCAAGAGAGCCAGTCCTGGCTCCTCCAGCTATTGGTGAAGATTCTGAAGGACAGAATCTATCTCCACTCAGAGAGGCAAGGTTTGATCAGGAATAGTCAGCATGGCTTTGTCAGAGGGATGTGAACAGATCCTATCCCTCAGTATCTTCTCCAACAGTTTGCCTACCACTGACATCAAGCTCACAGGTCTATAATTCCCTGGATTATCCCTGCTACCCTTCTTAAACAAAGGGACAACATTAGCAATTCTCCAGTCCTTCGGGACCTCACCCGTGCTCAAGGATGCTGCAAAGATGTCTGTTAAGGCCCAGCTATTTCGACCCTCGCTTCCCTCAGTAACCTGGGATAGATCCCATCCGATCCTGGATGTGACCAGGTGTGCAGATGAGGGTAGTGCAGTTGATGTAGTTTATATGGATTTCAGCAAAGCCTTTGACAAGGTCCCACATAGGAGACTGCTGAAGAAGGTAAAAGCAGACATGATACCTTTGCGTACCTTTAGGAGTGGTCCTAAAGGAAGAATGCTAAATTGGGGAAAGGCAGAGTATAACAAAATTCGGCAGGAGCTAGGGAATGTGGATTGGGAGCAGCTGTTTAAGGGTAAATCCACATTTGAAATGTGACCCAAGCTGGAATCGAACTTGGGATACTGGAGCTGTGAAGCAATTGGGCTATCCACAATGCTACCATGCTGCCCCAACATGACCTAGAAATGTGGGAGTCTTTTAAGGAAAGGTTGATTAGAGTGCAGGACAGACATGTCCCTGTGAAAATGAGGGATAGAAATGGCAAGATTAGGGAACCATGGATGACGGATGGAATTGTGAGACTAGCTAAGATGAAAAAGGAAGCATACATAAGATCGAAGCAACTCAAAACTGATGAAGCTTTGGAGGAATATCGGGAAAGTAGGACGAATCTGAAACGCGCAATAAAGAGGGCTAAAAGGGGTCATGAAATATCTTTGGCTAACAGGGTTAAGGAAAATCCCAAAGCCTTTTATTTGTATATAAGGAGCAAGAGGGTAACTAGAGAAAGGATTGGCCCACTCAAAGACAAAAGAGGGAATTTATGCGTGGAGTCAGAGGAAATGGGTGAGATTCTTAATGAGTACTTTGCATCGGTATTCACCAAGGAGAGGGACATGATGGATGTTGAGGCTAGGGATGGATGTTTAAATACTCTAGGTCATGTCGGCATAAGGAAGGGGGAGGTTATGGGTATTCTAAACGACATTAAGGTGGACAAGTCCCCAGGACCGGATGGGATCTATCCCAGGTTACTGAGGGAAGCGAGGGTCGAAATAGCTGGGGCCTTAACAGATATCTTTGCAGCATCCTTGAGCATGGGTGAGGTCCCGGAGGACTGGAGAATTGCTAATGTTGTCCCTTTGTTTAAGAAGGGTAGCAGGGATAATCCAGGGAATTATAGACCTGTGAGCTTAACGTCAGTGGTAGGCAAACTGTTGGAGAAGATACTGAGGGATAGGATCTATTCACATCTGGAAGAAAATACACTTATCAGTGATAGGCAGCATGGCTTTGTGCAGGGAAGGTCATATCTTACAAACCTAATAGAATTCTTTGAGGGAGTGACAAAGTTAATTGATGAGGGAAGGGCTGTAGATGTCATATACATGGACTTCAGTAAGGCGTTTGATAAAGTTTCCCATGGCAGGTTGATGGAAAAAGTGAAGTCGTATGGGGTTCAGGGTGTACTAGCTCGATGGATGAAGAACTGGCTGGGCAACAGGAGACAGAGAGTAGTGGTGGAAGGGAGTGTCTCAAAATGGAGAAAGGTGACTAGTGGTGTTCCACAGGGATCCGTGCTCGGACCACTGTTGTTTGTGATATACATAAATGATCTGGATGAAGGTATAGGTGGTCTGATTAGCAAGTTTGCAGATGATACTAAGATTGGTGGAGTTGCAGATAGCGAGGAGGACTGTCAGGGAATACAGCAAAATATAGATAAATTGGAGAGTTGGGCACAGAAATGGCAGATGGAGTACAATCCAGGCAAATGCGAGGTGATGCATTTTGGAAGATCTAATTCAAGAGCGGACTATATGGTCAATGGAAGAGTCCTGGGGAAAATTGATGTACAGAGCGATCTGGGAGTTCAGGTCCATTGTACCCTGAAGGTGGCAACGCAGGTCGATAAGAGTGGTCAAGAAGGCATACAGCATGCTTGCCTTCATCGGACGGGGTATTGAGTACAAGAGTTGGCAGGTCATGTTACAGTTGTATAGGACTTTGGTTAGTCCACATTTGGAATACTGCGTGCAATTCTGGTCGCCACATTACCAGAAGGATGTGGATGCTTTAGAGAGGTTGCAGAGGAGGTTCACCAGGATGTTGCCTGGTATGGAGGGTGCTAGCTATGAAGAAAGGTTGAGTAGATTAGGATTGTTTTTGCTGGAAAGACGGAGGTTGAGGGGGGACCTGATTGAGGTCTACAAAATTATGAGAGGTATGGACAGGGTGGATAGCAACAAGCTTTTTCCAAGAGTGGGGGTGTCAGTTACAAGGGGTCACGATTTCAAGGTGAGAGGGGGAAAGTTTAAGGGAGATGTGCGTGGAAAGTTTTTTACGCAGAGAGTGGTGGGTGCCTGGAACGCTTTACCAACAGAGGTGGTAGAGGTGGGCACGATAGCATCATTTAAGATGCATCTAGACAGATATATGAACAGGCGGAGAACAGAGGGAAGTAGATCTTGGAAAATAGGGGACAGGTTTAGATAAAGGATCTGGATCGGCGCAGGCTGGGAGGGCCGAAGGGCCTATTCCTGTGCTGTAATTTTCTTTGTTCTTATACAGGGTAATGTACCGCAAAGATGTGCAGGATAGCTGGATTGGCCACGCTAAATTGCCGCTTAATTGGATAAAAAGAATTGGGTATTCTAAAATTTTTTAAAAAAGAATCAACTCTACAAGTGGAGAAAGATTCTCTCCTCCAGAAGTTTCTCAAATAGTTTCCATACCACTGGCGTGAGACTCACTGGCCTGTAGTACCCTAGCTTATCTCTACAACTTTAAAAAAAAAGTGGGACCACATTAGCTGTTCTCCAGTCCTCTGGCACCTTCCCCAAGGCCAGAGAGGAATTAAAAATTTGAGTCAGAGCCCATGAAATCTCCTCCCTCGCCTCCTACAGCATCCTGGGACATAATTCATCCAGACCTGGAGATTTGTCCACTTTTAAGCCTGCCAACACCTTGCCGCTCCCTATGTCAATGTGCTCAAGAACCTCACAATCTCTCCCCCCCCCGTGTTCTAGATCTACCTCCTCCAAAAATCCAACTGAAAGAACTTCCAAATCTATTTTGATCAGAATACTGTCAGATCAACAACGTTGAGATCTTTTTGAGTTTTATCCCTTTAAAATAAATGTTCGCATACTGCAGCCTCTGCAGGGGACTATGTTTGTTTTGCTCTGTTTTGTATGTGTACGGAGTCTTTCTAGATTTGTTAGAAAAAGGGGAGATCGGTACACTTCTATACTACAACTTGGGTATGTTAACCCATTTTATAACTTATTTTGAAGTTTGTTTGATAATGGGCACGATTCACCCAAAAAATGACTGTGTCATTTTGGACAGCTTTGAGTGTCACCGGGTGTATGGGCGCGATCAAGATTGCTATTCAACCACATTTAGTGCAGAAATGAGCCCCACAGGAAACACGTCATGCCTGAGTCCCCAGGCTTCTGATTCACCCGACTCAGCTGTTTGTAGCTAACAAGGGGGAAGCATAATTTAAACAATCCTTTAGCAGTCACTCCCAGTCAACCCAGCAGGATGGTGGGACTGTCATACGAGGAGAGAAAGTCGGTTAAGATTATATTAAGTGGAGTTTAGAAGAGTGAGAGGGGAGGGCAGCACGGTGGCGCAGTGGGTTAGCCCTGCAGCCTCATGGCGCCGAGGTCCCAGGTTCGATCCCGGCTCTGGGTCACTGTCAGTGTGGAATTTGCACATTCTCCCCGTGTTTGCGTGGGTTTCGCCCCCACAACCCAAAGATGTGCAGGGTAGGTGGATTGGCCACGCTAAAGGGGCCTCACGGTAGCATGGTGGTTAGCATCAATGCTTCACAGCTCCAGGGTCCTAGGTTCGATTCCCGGCTGGGTCACTGTCTGTGTGGAGTCTGCACGTCCTCCCCGTGTGTGCGTGGGTTTCCTCCGGGTGTTCCGGTTTCCTCCCACAGTCCAAAGATGTGCGGGGTTAGGTGGATTGGCCATGCTAAATTGCCCGTAGTGTAAGGTTAATGGGGGGATTGTTGGGTTACGGGTATACGGGTTACGTGGGTTTAAGTAGGGTGATCATTGCTCGGCACAACATCGAGGGCCGAAGGGCCTGTTCTGTGCTGTACTGTTCTATGTTCTATGTTCTAAATTGCCCCTTAAAACAAATTGGGTACTCTAAATTTATTTAAAAAAAGAGTGAGAGGGGATTTCATAGATACTTATAAAATTCTAAGGATTAGACAGGGTAGATTCAGAAAGAATGTTCCCGTGGTGGGGTGTCCAGAACTAGGGGCTCATAGTTTGAGGATCAATTGAGGACCTTTTAGGACTGAGGGGAGGAGAAATTTCTTCACCCAGAGAGTGGTGAATCTGTGGAATTCACTATCACAGAAAGTAGTTGAGGCCAAAACATTGAGTAATTTAAAGACAAAATTAGATACTGTTCTTGGGAGTGGGCGGCACGATGGTTAGCACTGCTGCCTCGTGGGGCCAAGGTCTCAGGTTCGATCCCGGCTCTGGGTCACTGTCCATGTGGAGTTTGCACATTCTCCCCATGTCTGCGTGGGTTTAGCCCCCACAACCCAAAGACGTACAGGGTAGGTGGATTGGCCACCATAAATTAATTGGATACTCTAAATTTAAAAAAAAGATATAGCTCTTGGGGCTAAAGGAATCGAGGGATATGGTGGGGATGGGGGGGGGGGGGGGGGGGGGGAGGCGGGATCAGGGTATTGACCTTGATGATAAGCCACAATCATAATGGATGGCGAAGCAGGCTGGAAGGGCCGAATGGCCACCTCTTCAATGTGTTGCTCCTCGATTTGAGAATGCTGACCTGACCAGTCTTTTGGACAATGTGGAGGAGAGGCAGGGTAGAAAACAGTAATAACCCACACAGACCTTAGAAAGTGGCAATGATTAAACTCCCCATGAGCCTCGCTGAATAAGGCCGGGGGGGGGGGGGGGTGCAGGGAGTCCTAAACCATGTACAGCTAAACCTCTGTATAAAGTTGGCCAGTATGGGTCCCGACATAGAAGAGAGACCCGGCTGGGATCTCTCGTGCCATGTAAATTATAGTTATTGTAATAAAACTTCCTTTATTTCTACAACTCTGTTTGGACCCTCTTCATGATCGACTAAAAAGACCCAAGAGCAGGGTGAGCCTAGGAGGCAGAGGCAGGAACAGTGAGTTCAGGCAGCATGACAAGGCGGACCGCTGTGCAGTGTGGGAAGAGGATGAATGGCCTCCAGGAGCTGCAAGCCTAACTGGCAACAGTCCTGTCTGCCACCCTTCAATTTTCAAACCCCCGCCGCCCCTAATCAATTAGTTGACAACTTGCACCCTCCCAACATCCGACCTCCACGTTTGACCCTCAGAACCTCCTGGTACTCACCATCCCAACCCCTTAATGTCCAGGTGCAGAGCTTTTTAAAAAAAATTTAGAGTGCCAAATAAATTTTGTTCAATTAAGGGGCAATTTATCGTGGCCAATCCACCTACCCTGTACACCTTTGGCTTGGGTCACGGTTTGTGTGGAGTCTGCAAGTTCTCCCCGTGTCTGCGTGGGTTTCCTCCAGATTCCTCCCACAAGTCCCGAAAGACATGCTGTCAGGTGAATTGGACATTCTGAATTCTCCCTCCGTGTACCCAACAGGCGCTGGAATGAGGCGATTAGGGGCTTTTCACAGTAACTTCATTGCAGTGTAATGCAAGCCAACTTGTGACACTAATAAAGATTATTATTATATTTCCCAGTCAGGATGGTGAGTGACTTGGAGGGAACCTCCAGGTGGTGGGGTTCCCAGATATCTGCTGCTCTTGTCCTTCTAGATGGGAGTGGTCGTGGGTTTGGAAGATGCTGTCTGAGGAACCTCGGTGAGTTACTGCAGTGCCTCTTGTAGATGGTACACACGGCTGCTACAGTGCATCGGTGGTGGAGGGAGTGAATGTTTGTGGATGGGGTACCGATCAAGCGGTGGTGTTGAGTTTCTTGAATGTTGTTGGAGCTGCACTCATCCAGACAAGTGGAGAGTATTCCATTACACTCCTGAGTTGACCATTACACGCGAGAACATCACCCACCAGGTACATGGTACATACTTGTGCGACTCGGCCAATGTTGTCTACCTCATACGCTGCAGGAAAGGATGTCCCGAAGCGTGATACATTGGCGAGACCATGCAGACGCTGCGACAACGAATGAACGGACATCGCGTGACAATCGCCAGGCAGGAATGTTCCCTTCCAGTCGGGGAACACTTCAGCAGTCAAGGGTATTCAGCCTCTGATCTCCGGGTAAGCATTCTCCAAGGCAGCCTCAGGACGCGCAACAACGCAGAATCACCGAGCAGAAATTTATAGCCAAGTTCCGCACACATGAGTTCGGCCTCAACCGCGACCTGGGATTCATGTTGCATTACATTCATCCCCCACCATCTGGCCTGGGCGTGCAAAATCCTACCAACTGTTCTGGCTTGAGACAATTCACACCTCTTTATACTGGGGTTACCCCTATCTCTGCATCTGTAAAGATTTAATTACCTGCAAATGCTCACATTCTAAGCATCGTCTGGCATCTTTGAATTTGTCTATATATATGTTTATGGAACATACCTCTTCATTCACCTGAGGAAGGAGCTGTGCTCCGAAAGCTAGTGTTTGAAACAAACCTGTTGGACTTTAACCTGCTGTTGTAAGACTTCTTACTGTGCTCACCCCAATCCAATGCCGGCATCTCCACATCATCACTCCTGACTTGTCCCTTGTAGATGATCGACAGGCTTTGGGGAGGGGGGGGGGGTCAGGAGATGAGTTACTCGTCGCAGGATTCCCAGTATCTGATCTGCTCTTGTAGCCACAGTATTTATATGGCTAGTCCAATTCAGTTTCTGGTCAATGCTAACCCCCAGGATGCAGATAAACTGAGTTAGTTTCACAGCTCACTACTTCAAAGTTACTCAATGGTGAAGGGAGATAAATGGAACAATGCTAACAGTTAGGGATGTGTGGAAGCTGCCAATCAGTCTAGTGGAATCAATGTTCTTTGATTATGCTAATGTTGAATCTTGATGTGGTAGTGTTAACAAAGAACATTAGACTTTGTTTTACAACAAAACTATTTATTACTAATACTACTCTAAAAGATTACTATAATGTCTAAGATTAATCCAGTTGAAAATATAGATCTTCCACTAACTTTCACTAAGATACTACAGAGCTACTCTAATATGCATCTGCTATCAACTTCTTACTAACACCTTGTTCTGGGACACATGGTGCGTCCAGGTCATGTTTAGGGGCTGGTTTAGCACAGGGCTAAATAGCTGGCTTTTAAAGCAGACCAAGGCAGGCCAGCAGCACGGTTCAATTCCCGTACCAGCCTCCCCGAACGGTTGCCGGAATGTGGCGACTAGGGGCTTTTCACAGTAACTTCATTTGAAGCCTACTCGTGACAATAAGCGATTTTAATTTCATGTGCCTGCATACTCGCACCACCTGCTGGTCGGATGCTAGAACTGCAACAGTAAAACAGATAACTTACAAATACACACACAGATGATGATGTTCTACTCATATTATATACAGATGGGGCAGCACGGTGGCACAGTGGGTTAGCACTGTGGCCTCACGGCACCGAGGTCCCATGTTCGATCCCGGCTCTGGGTCACTGTCCGTGTGAAGTTTGCACATTCTCCCGTGTTTGCGTGGGTTTCGCCCCCACAACCCGAAAATGTGCATTGGCCACACTAAATTGTCCCTTAATTGGAAAAAAATGAATTGGGTACTCTAAATTAAAAATATATATATTATATATAGATAATAGGTAAACTATCATCACATCCTCCTTTCTTTCAAAATGATTTTGAATCATAATCATGTACATTCAAACTATACACATATACATTGATTTTAGTCATGTAAAACTGCATGCATGTAAACGTGACTGTTCATTAGTTCAATCAATCAGGCTTCTGACTGATTCTGCTGCTGAACCGCCTTTGTTGCCTGATGTGGTCTTTTTCTTGCGTTTGTTATTCTGAAAAGTGTGTTGACTTCTTGTTTTCTTTCCTCTAATTTTGAACAATCATTGACTTCTTGTGTCTTGAAAGTTCTGCTGCTGAAGCATGAAGAACTCTTGTTCTTTTCTGTTTTCTCTCTCAAGACAGGCCTGGTATCTATTCGCCCCGTGATCTATATTTTTGTTGAGCATGAACTGGTCTAGTTGTGAGACGTGACTTGCTGAGGTTTCACAGAGTTTGGTTAAGTTTGCCTGCAACCTCTGTACATCCTCAACTAATTATATTATCTAGGGGCGGCTCGGTAGCGCAGTGGTTAGCACTGCTGCCTACGGCGCTAAGGACTTGGGTTCGATCCCGGCTCTGGGTCACTGTCCGTGTGGAGTTTGCACATTCTCCCCGTGCCTGCGCGGGTTTCACCCCCACAACCCAAAGATGTGCAGATTAGGTGAATTGGCCACGCTAAATTGCCCCTTAATTGGAAAAAAATAATTGGATATTCTAAATTTTTTTTAAAAAAAACGAATTGTATTATCTCAGTGTCTTTTGCTGCCAGATAACTTCCTGACTTGTTCGTGTTAACACTTTAATAGCTTGTTCCACACCAGGAGCTTTCTGGATCTGTATGGCCAGCTGCAGGGAAACAAAAAATAGTACAGCACAGGAACAGGCCCTTCGGCCCTCCAAGCCTGCGCCGACCATGCTGCCCGACTGAACTAAAATCTTCTACGCTTCCTAGGTCCGTATCCCTCTATTCCCATCCTATTCATGTATTTGTCAAGATGCCTCTTAAATGTCACTATCGTCTCTGCTTCCACCACCTCCTCCGGCAGCGAGTTCCAGGCACCCACTACCCTCTGTGTAAAAAACTTGCCTCGTACATCTCCTCTAAACCTTGCCCCTCGCACCTTAAACCTATGCCCCCTAGTAATTGGCCCCTCTACCCTGGGGAAAAGCCTCTGACTATCCACTCTGTCTATGCCCCTCATAATTTTGTAGACCTATATCAGGTCGCCCCTCAACCTCCGTTGTTTCAGTGAGAACAAACCGAGTTTATTCAACCGCACCTCATAGCTAATGTCCTCCATACCAGGCAACATCCTGGTAAATCTCTTCTGCACCCTCTCTAAAGCTTCCACATCCTTCTGGTAGTGTGGCGACCAGAATTGAACACTATACTCCCAAGTGTGGCCTAAGGTTCTATACAGCTGCAACATGACTTGCCAATTTTTATACTCAATGCCCCGGCCAATAAAGGCAAGCATGCCGTATGCCTTCTTGACTAACTTCTCCACCTGTGTTGCCCGTTTCAGTGACCTGTGGACCTGTACACCTAGATCTCTCTGACTCTTGACGATTCTACCATTCACTGTATATTCCCTACCTGCATTGGACCTTCCAAAATGCATTACCTCACATTTGTCCGGATTAAACTCCATCTGCCATCTCTCCTCCCAAGTCTCCAAACAATCTAAATCCTGCTGTATCTTCTGACAGTCCTCATCGCTATCCGCAATTTCACCAACCTTTGTGTCGTCTGCAAACTTACTAATCAGTTACATTTTCCTCCAAATCATTTATATATACTACGAACAGCAAAGGTCCCAGCACTGATCCCTGCGGAACACCACTAGTCACAGCCCTCCAATTAGAAAAGCACCCTTCCATTACTACTCTCTGCCTTCTATGACCTAGCCAGTTGTGTATCCATCTTGCCAGCTCACCCCTGATCCTGTGTGACTTCACCTTTTATACCAGTCTGCCATGAGGGACCATGTCAAAGGCCTTACTGAAGTTCATATAGACAACATCCACTGCCCTACCTGTATCAATCATCTTTGTGACCTCTTCAAAAAACTATCAAGTTAGTGAGACCTGACCTCCGCTTCAAATAATCATGCTGCCTCTCAATAATACATCATTTTCTTCCAAATGGGAGTAGATCCTGTCTCGAAGAATTCTCTCCAGTAATTTCCCTACCACTGACGTAAGGCTCACCGGCCTGTAGTTCCCTGGATTATCCTTGCTACCCTTCTTAAACAAAGGATCAACATTGACTATTCTCCAGTCCTCCGGGACATCACCTGAAGACAGTGAGGCTCCAAAGACTTTTGTCAAGGCCTCGGTAATTTCCTCTCTGGCCTCCATCAGTATTCTGGGGTAGATCCCATCAGGCTCTGTGGAGTTATCTACCTTAATATTTTCCAATTCCTTCTCTTTGGTGAATACTGATGCAAAGTATTCATTTAGGTACCTCGCCCATTTCCTCTGGCTCTACACATAGATTCCCTCGCCCAGTGGCGGACTGGGTCCTAAAAATATTGGTTGCCAGGAGACAAAGGGGGCCCACCCACAACTACAAATGCTATCATTTAATTTTCATAACGAATAAATAAAATTTTCAAAAAATACATATGGAAAAAAGGGTGCAGTTAAAGTTTTTGTGGAAAAAAATGTGTATTTCTTAATATTACAGTGTACAGTGTACTGTACATATTACTGCAGTAGATACCAAATGTAAGTACAGAATGTTATAATTGAATTTTAATTTTTTTTAAATTTTAAATATTGGTTGATATTTTTAAATAGTTTACTGTACAATTTACACATTAACAGATAGTTCAAAAGCACAATAGAGCATTGCATGCAGTCCACTATATTAAGAGCAATCGTTTGTGTTCGCTAGATGATTGTGCGAATCTGCCAATAATTGCTTCTGCATCCAATTCATCTAACAATTCCTTTTCAATGGATCGCAACATGTATGATTCCAAATTCTCCTCAGAAAGCGAATTTCTTAACCTTGTCTTTATGGTCTTTAGCTTTGAAACTGTCCTCTCGCATTGGACTTGAGTAACTGATAGTGTGCAGATGACTTTATAAAGTTCATAAAGGTTATCATATGCCTTGTCATGAAGTCTGTTGGATGCCAGAATTTTTAGTACACACGATGGGCAAGTGCTGCAAATTTTACAATTGTTGCAACTGGAATCCATATTCTCACCATCATTAAGCAATAGCTTTAATACATCAAAGTTTGAAGCAAAAGAAAACAATTCCAATATTACTTGATAGAACATAGAACATAGAACAGTACAGCACAGAACAGGCCCTTCGGCCCTCAATGTTGTGCCGAGCCATGATCACCCTACTCAAACTCACGTATCCACCCTTTACCCGTAACCCAACAACCCCCCCCCCCCCCCTTAACCTTACTTTTATTAGGACACTACGGGCAATTTAGCATGGCCAATCCACCTAACCCGCACATCTTTGGACTGTGGGAGGAAACCGGAGCACCCGGAGGAAACCCACGCACACAGGGGGAGGACGTGCAGACTCCACACAGACAGTGACCCAGCCGGGAATCGAACCTGGGACCCTGGAGCTGTGAAGCATTTATGCTAACCACCATGCTACCCTGCTGCCCAAATCTTTGCTGATTTGTGGAAACAGCTTATAATACCTTCCAATGCTTCATCTTCAAGGCCCTTCTCTGCAATAGTTTTAAACTTTGCTGGGTCCAAGCAGGACAAATCTTTATACAACTGTTTGTGTTGTACAAAGCGTGATTCTAGTGACTGGACAATGCGATCCATTATTAAGTTAAACACATTTACTTCGAAAATCAGCTAGAGAACCTGAGGAATTTCTTTCATCAGTCAATAAGCTCATCTGCCCATTCTTTTCTTCTTCCTCTGCCTCTTAACTGGCAATGCTGTTTTCAACGCATCAATTTCCAATGTTGATTTTCATCCATATTCATCTGTGAAATCCTGTCATTACATTTATTTACAAATTCAAAAGCCTTGCTGTGAACGTTATCAAATGTTCTTGTCTGTTCCTTCAACTTTGTTGTCGCTGAATCTACCAAACTCCATGCAGTAAACATATCTAAACCACTTGTCTGTAGATAACTTGATAACGGGGTTGTAGTTTCAAATATATACAAGTAAATGCTGTCAATATGGTTTCAAACTTTAGAAGACTTTGAAGTAAAACATTTGCTTCATGTTTTGTTTTGCATCAAACTTTCTGAATCTTGTATCATTGATAAGCATGTCAATAGATTTACGAAAGTACTGGCAGCGGCATCATCAAAACGTCCAAATATAGTTGTTGCTGCATTGGATTTTCCTGACCATCTTGGTCTCACCAATTAGCTTTAAATCGTTTCATTTTTTCTTGTCCTAGATGTTTTCCAACAACTTCTATCCATACAGCCATTCTCTTGTATGATGCTTTCACAAAAGTTGCTATATTCTGGAGCAAATTGAAAAAAGAAACTGCAGGCACACAACATTTTGTTGTTTCAGTTATCATCAAATTCAAGACATGGTCATAGCACCATATATGAATATGTCGATCAGCCACATCAGCAATTTTACTTTGTAAACCATTATACTGGCCATGGTAGCTTGCAGCGCCATCAGTGCTATCAGATAAACATTTTTGGAGGTCAATTTTAAGATGCTGTAATGTTTCAATCAATAGATCAAAAAGTCCCTGTCCTGTACCATCATTACTTGGCACAACTGAAAGTAGTCGCTCACAGATAATACCTTTAAGCACATACCGAATAATAATGCTAAACTGATCGATGGATGAATTATCTTGTGTTGAATCAACCTGAATAGAATATTTTGCTTGAGAAACTTCATGACTAATTCTTTCTTGTATCATATTCTTCATAATTTTGATTAACATGTTTATAGTTGTTTTACTCAGGTATGTAACAAGTCCACCACGGCCTTTACTTTGAGCCTTTCCTTGTTGCTCTAATCATTTGATTCTTTGTTCAGACTTGTTTTGCACTGAAGAAACGTGAGCTGCCATAATGGGGTCATATTTTGCCATCAACTACACTGTAGCTAAAAATTTGCCATGATTCAGAACCTCATTATCTAGAGTGTAGGCCGATTCATTTCTGTGACCTCGAAAAGGAAGTGCTTGCTTGCCTAACATCTTTATGATGTCTATAATCCTCATGACAATACTTCTCTGCTTCAGTACTTCTTCTTTCCTTTTAATTAGTGATGCTGCAAAAAATGTATCTAAGGTGCCATCATTAACCACACTGATATATTGCTGAGCATTTCTGACATGTGTTGTTGTCGATTCATGTAAAGTCAAGCTCTGGCCAATACGCCTGTAATCACTAAAGCCACGTACAAAGGGTGATGGATTACAAGTGTTGGGAAACTCAAAGGCTAAGCAGTATGAACAATATAAACATCTATTTTCTTTGTTATATGTTAGCCATTTTCTTGGGACTGAGTCATTCATAATTTTCCTCTCATACAAACGAGCATCAAGTGGCAGATCATCAAGTGGCTGAAGTGGATGTCAGCAAAAAGCTGTTTTAACTTTGTTCGTGATGGATATTGGCAGATTCCAGTAATTGATCTTTCATTTTCTTGCGTAGGTTCATTTACAGGATGTGCTTCAGAAACCAAGTCATTTATGCTTGAAGGAATATCTGATTCCCTGTCACTAGTTGAAGCTATGTGTTCAGATGTTGCAACTACAGGCAGTACAGATACCGGAACAAGGAAGCCAGAAGAAATATTGGGCTTGGGTTGATTAGTAATGGTTGCACTTGTATTTGTCTCTACATTCAAAGTAGCTCTTCTCTGTTCTTGTAACTGGCATGTCATTGCATCAACACCATGAGCATTGTTTCTTGCTTCTTGATTATTTGTTGCAGAACTGGATATTGATGTGGATTGTGCTTGTGGTATTATAAACTTTGTAATAGGCCTGCATCGCTTGGCTGATTCCTTCCTTTCTGCTTCTTTTTGTTCTTGCGTTTTAGTGACCCAGATTTATGCTTTTTCTTTTCCATGCTGGTAGGGGTAATATTCCTGAAATAAAAACGTACTTAAAAATAGTCCACACTGGGAAAAATGAATATTGATGATTGCAAGAATAACTTGAAGGAACGCCAGATAAACCCCTACTTGATAAAAAATATAAAATAACTTAGTTACACTTCAATAGGCTACGTTCATTAGTCAATACTACTGTGGCCTATGCAGCTTCAGAAGAGGAGACAATCCACTGTCCAGTGTTCACACCAGCAAGCAACTGAGACAACTGTTGAAACTTAGAAGTTTGGTCCGACTATAGTAAGACATTAAGAATGGTCCCCACGACCAAAGTTAACAGTCCAGTTTGATACCAGTGTAGTGTTACAAGTCGCAACCCTTGAGTTTACCGATCATGGCTTATCACTTCAATATCTTTGACCTCATGATTCACGGTCAAAGGTACCCGCTTCTCCTTTCGTGACCTCACGACCCTATGTACTGCTTGATATCCTTTCAGTCGCCGACCATCTCAAATCACGAACTGTAAACTTTATCTTTAAATTCACACACACTTGCTGAAAACGTAGATTTCCAACTATGTCCGACCCGGGTGAACCAGCCCCCCACCCCCCACTCCTTTTCACATCCGTTTAACACTGCTTCGTTCCTTCATACACTGAGGTGATTATTTGTTTGTTTCTTTATTGCATTTTTATTGGTATTGCTCTTTTTAAAAACAATTATATTTTATTAAGTTAGAATACAAATCTCAGGAAAGAAGTTGGAGATTTATTTATCTAATTAATTATAATTTTTAAGGGCCCTTCAGAGATTCACGGGCCCCTTCTTGGCTCTCCGGAGCCCGGACCGATGTACCGGCTGAACCAAGACTACTGCTTGATATCCTTTGAAGTTGCCGACCATCTCAAATCACGAATTGTAACTTTATCTTTAAATTCACACACTCTTGCTGAAAACATGGAATTTCGTTAATTATGCCCGACCCAGCCCCTCTATTCCACATCCTTCCACTACCTCCCCTGCTTCGTTCCCTTTCAGGTGCGGCTTATTTGTGTCCTGTTCTCTTTTTTTCTTATTCCGTGTTATTACTAAAACGTGTCTGTGTTTGTTTCTTATATTGCATTTTTATTTGATAAGGGGGCCCACTTCATCAGGGCCCACTTGCCATCGGGCAAGTTGATACCCTGGCCAGTCCGCCACTGCCCTCCGCCTATCCTTCAGTGGGCCAACCCTTTCCCTGGCTACCCTCTTGATTTTTATGTACGTGTAAAATGCCTTGGGATTTTCCTTAACCCTATTTGCCAATGACTTTTCGTGACCCCTTCTAGCCCTCCTGACTCCTTGCTACTTTCCTTATATTCCACATAGACTTCATCTGTTCCCAGCCTTCTAGCCCTGACAAATGCCTCCTTTTTCTTTTTGACGAGGCCTACAATATCTCTCGTTATCGAAGGTTCCTGAAATTTGCCGTATTTAGCCTTCTTCCTCACAGGAACATGCCAGTCCTGAATTCCTTTCAACTGACACTTGAAAGCCTCCCACATGTCAGATGTTGATTTACCCTCAAACATCCGCCCCCAAACTAGTTTTTCAGTTCCCGCCTAATATTGTTATATTAGCTTCCCCCAATTTAGCACATTTACCCTAGGACCACTCTTATCCTTGTCCACCAGCACTTCAAAACTTACTGAATTGTGGTCAATGTTCCCGAAATGCTCCCCTACTGAAACTTCTACCACCTGGCCAGGCTCATTCCCTAATACCAGGTCCTTACAACCCCTTCCCTAGTTGGACTGTCTACATATTGTTTTAAGAAGCCCTCCTGGATGCTCCTTACAAACTCTTCCCCGTCTAAGCCCCTAGCACTGAGTCCCAGTCAATATTGGGGAAGTTAAGTCTCCCATCACAACAACCCGGTTGTTTTTACTCCTTCCAAAATCTGTCTCCCTATCTGCTCCTCTATCTCCCGCTGGCTGTTGGGAGGCCTGTAGTAAACCCCAACATTGTGACTGCACCCTTCTTATTCCTGATCTCTACCCATATAGCCTCACTGCCCTCTGAGGTGTCCTCCCGCAGTACAGCTGTGATATTCTCCCTCAACCAGGAGCTCAAACTCCGCCACCCCTTTTACATCCCCTCTATCCCGCCTTAACATCTAAATCCTGGAACGTTTAGCTGCCAATCCTGTCCTTCCCTCAACCAGGTCTCTGTAATGGCAGAACATCCATAGTTCCAAGTACTAATCCAAGCTCTAAGTTCATCTGCCTTACCATAATACTTCTTGCATTAAAACATATGCACTTCCAGGCCACCAGACCCGCTGTTTTCAGCAACATCTCCCTGTCTGCTCTGCCTCAGAGCCATACTGGCCTTATTCCCTAGTTCTCCCTCAATGCTTTCACCTTCTGACCTATTGCTCTGGTACCCCCCCCCCTGCCAGACAGTTTAAACCCTCCTGTGTGACACTAGCAAACCTCGCAGCCAGGCCTATTTATGCCTTCTCCAGTTTAGATGCAACCCGTCCTTATACAGGTCACACCTGCCCCAGAAGAGCTCCCAGTGGTCCAGATAACGGAAACCCTCCCTCCTACGCCAGCTGTTTAGCCACATGTTTAGCTGCTCCATCTTCCTATTTCTAGCCTCACTGGCGCGTGGCACAGGGAGTAATCCCGAGATTACAACCCTAGAGGTCCTGTCTTTTAACTTTCTACCTAGCTCCCTGAACTCCTGCTGCTGGACCTCATGCCCCTTCCTGCCTATGTCGTTAGTATCAATATGTACCACGACCTCTGCCTGTTTGCCCTCCCCTTTCAGGATGCCTGCTCCCCGTTTCGAGACATCCTGGACCCTGGCATCAGGGAGGCAACATACCATCCTGGAGTCTGTTTCACGTCCACAGAAGCGCCTATCTGTGCCCCTGAGCCCCCTATGACTATTGCTCTTCTGCGCTTTGACCCTCCCTTCTGAACATCAGAGCCAGCCGTGGTGCCACTGCTCTGGCTGCTGCTGTTTCCCTGATAGGCTATCCCCCCGACAGTATCCAAAGGGGTATACCTGTTAGAGAGTGGGACAACCGCAGGGGATTCCTGCACTGACTGCCTGCCCCTTCTGGTGGTCACCCATTTCTCTGCCTGCACCTTGGGTGTGACCACATTTATATAGCTGCTGTCTATGACGCTTTCCGCCACCTGCATGCTCCTAAGTGCATCTAACTGCTACTCCAACCGAACCATGCGGTCTGTGAGGGGCTCCAGTTGGGGGCACTTTCTGCAGATGAAGCCACCCGGGACGCTGGAAGCCTCCCGGACCTGCCACATCTCACAGTCAGAGCACTGCACCCCTCTGATTGACATTGCGTCAATTAATTAGTAAATTAAATTTAAAAGTTGAAAAAAAAGTTGCTGTTAACTATATGTTTCTTAGCGCTAGATTTCTACTATAAATGTGAAAGCTAAATACAGTACTCTCTGATCTCTGGCTTAGATACACCTCTAAATTATAATTAAGTAATTATGTTTAATTAGTTTAACGATGCTTCATTTCTAAATTTAGTGTAGCTTCCCAACCAGCCAATCAGGGCACAGCTTTACTGTGATGTCACTTCAGCCCCCCCCCCCCCCCACCCCACCCCCCACACAATTTGAAAAGGTAATAAAATAAAAATGAATAAAAATCACTTACCTTCCCAGTTTCTCAGATGCTCTCTGGTTCTCTCCCTGCAGATTAAAAGTTACAGGCCAGAAGAAAGAGAGAGAACAAAACAGTAGAGGAAAAGCACCTTCTCCCACTCTGCACCGAATTACCTCACTGCTCCAAATTACCAAGTTCCAAATTCCCACTCTGGATGTGTCTCACTCCGGCTGTGTCTTCTCGACTTGCGCAAAGCTTACTGAGTGCGCTTTCTGTCTGTCTTTTATACAGACCTTAGCTAACCAGGGTGACTCACACTCCCTAAGCTTCAAAGAGAAGAATACAATGTGCACCTTTGTGCCCCTAAACAGGCCTCAGGTGACTGACAGATAACTGCCTCTCAGCAATTAGGGTGGGGGCAGTTTCAGCCAATCAGACACTAATCTACACACTGCACTTTTAACTGAAAAACAGCAGAATTAGACTTGCCACTTACCTTTCCTGATTACCTCACTGCACCAAATTACCAAATTCCCACTCTGCATGTGACTCACTCCGGCTGTGTCTCCTTCACTTTTGCAAAGGGATTTGTTAGCTGAGGAATCTCTTTGAACCACCTCTGCCCTCTGATTGGCTCTTTCCAGATCTGTCCTGATAACTTCAACTTCATCCACTTGGTCAGTTGATTCTGCAGCATACTGTGCTTTTAAATCACATAGCTCAGTTTGAGTGGGTTCCAGGGCTGTAACGCTTGAATCTTGTGATCAGCCTCCTCAAATTAATTAATAATCTTTATTGTCACAAGTAGGCTTACACTAACACTGCAATGAAGTTACTGTGAAATTCCCCTAGTCGCCACATTCCGGCGCCTGTTCGGGTACGCAGAGGGATAATTCAGAATGTCCCAATTCACCTAACAACACGTCTTACAGGACTTGTGGGAGGAAACTGGAACACCCGGAGGAAACCCATGCAAACCGGGGAGGAAACGTGCAGACTCTGCACAGACAGTGACCCAAGCCGGGAAATAAACCTGGGACCCTGGCGCTGTGAAGGAACGGTGCTAACCACTGTGCTAACGTGAATCGTCAATTATCCAAGCGGTTTGCTATTTCTTCGTCTATCTTTGTGTTTTCGTTGTTCAGTGCCTTCATTGCTCATGTCCACGAGAAAATAACCTTCCAGGCCATCTGGTGTATCATTAAACTCAGCCTGTTCAGGGATGCACTTTGCATAATTGCCAAATCACTCATTTCTTAGCCTCAGTTATTACATTAACACTTTTAGGTTGCGTTCTTGCAATCGGACAGGCATTGCTGGGCAAAATGATTTCTCTTCGGGTATTGGCACAGGTTTGGCCATATACATGGCATTTTCACGCGGCGTGCGTTCTGCCACACCGCTACATCAAATGGCATTCTCTGAAATTTCCTCAAAATGGCCACCACCCGGACCACCTTTCTGATCCTGCTGCAACACAGCAAAGATGGCGTCGGCGGCGCCCACTTTACCCCCCACCATTTTCTTGTGTCTGGATCTCAGTGATTTGCTTTTGTGCAATCTCACTGGACTTGCATATTTTTAAGGCATCTGCCAGTTTTAAATAGTTTTCCCTCAGCAATAGCCCGCGTAATTTATCACATTGCAGACCGCATGCAATCTGCTCTTTTATTAATGAATCATGAGGTCTGCAAAATCGCAGGATTGCGCTTTGAGACGTAGATCCGTCACAAAACAGTCAAAGGTTTCACACGATTTTTGCAGTCTCACCCCGAATACATAATGCTCAAATTTTTTTGTTTTTTTTTGCGGATGGCAATAATTATCGAATTGCTCGATTATTTTTGAGTAGCTCTTCTTGTTTTCCTCTGAAAAGTATTATACAGATCAATTGTTTGGGGGCCGGCTACTGTGATTAGGAGTGCATTTGTTTGGGGGCTAGCTACTGTGATTAGGAGTGCATTTGTTTGGGGGCTAGCTACTGTGATTAGGAGTGCATTTGTTTGGGGGTTGGCTACTGTGAGTAGGAGTGCATTTGTTTGGGGGCTAGCTACTGTGAGTAGGAGTGCATTTGTTTGGGGGCTAGCTACTGTGATTAGGAGTGCATTTGTTTGGGGGCTAGCTACTGTGATTAGGAGTGCATTTGTTTGGGGGCTAGCTACTGTGATTAGGAGTGCATTTTTTCTCATCTCCGAAGCTTCTTGGAGACTAAGATCTGGCACGTAAAAAATGAATTGTTGCTTCAAAGCCACTTTGCATCAACATTACCAATCGTTTGCAGTTGGCTGGGAGTCTTCAATGCTTCCATCTCGCTTCAACCATCCTGGTAGTATGTTGTCTTGCAGTCGATTTTCTCCAAGTCTTTGATTGTTTCCTCGTGTCTTCTCGCTGTACCTAACTTTCCCTAACTGTTCTCTTTCGACATCCACTCCTAGGTACCATGTAATGTTCTTTGATTATGCTGATGTTGAATCTTGATGTGGTAGTGTTAACAAAGAACATTAGACTTTGTTTTACAACAAACTATTTATTACTAACACTACTCTAAAGAATTACTATTGTCTAAGATTAATAGTTGGAAAATAATTTACACTAAGATACTACAGAGCTACTCTAATATGCGACTGCTATTAACTTCTTACTAAAACCTTGTTCTGGAACACATGGTGCGTCCAGATTTTGCTAACCAACCTGCCATGTAGCACCGTCTCAAATGCTTTCTGAAAGTCCACATATACAACATCCATGGCACTACATTAATCCACTGCCTGTGTCACTTCATCAAAGAACTCAATTAAATTTGTCAGACTTGACCTTCCCTTGATAAAGCCATAAGAACTAGGAGCAGGAGTAGGCCATCTGGCCCCTCGAGCCTGCTCCGCCATTCAATCAGATTATGGCTGATCTGTTATGGACTCAGCTCCACTTTCTGGCCCGACACCATAACCCTTAATTCCTTTATTCTTCAAAAACTATCTATCTTTACCTCAAAAACATGTAATGAAGGAGCCTCAACTGCTCCACTGGGCAAGGAATTCCATAGATTCACAACCCTTTGGGTGAAGAGGTTCCTCCTAAACTCAGTCCTAAATCTACTTCCCCTAATTTTGAGGCTATGTCCCCTAGTTCTGCTGTCACCCGCCAGTGGAAACAACCTGCCCGCATCTATCCTATCTATTCCCTTCATAATTTTATATGTTTCTACAAGATCCCCCCTCATCCTTCTAAATTCCAACGAGTACAGTCCCAGTCTACTCAACCTCTCCTCATAATCCAACCCCTTCAGCTCTGGATTAACCTAGTGAATCTCCTCTGCACACCCCTCCAGTGCCAGTACGTCCTTTCTCAAGTAAAGAGACCAAAACTGAACACAATACTCCAGGTGTGGCCTCACTAACACCTTATACAATTGCAGCATAACCTCCCTAGTCTTAAACTCCATCCCTCTAGCATGAAGGACAAAAATTCCATTTGCCTTCTTAATCACCTGTTGCACCTGTAAACCAACTTTCTGTGACTCATGCACTTGCACACCCAGGTCTCTCTGCACGCACATCATGCTTTAATATTTTATAATTTAAATAATAATCCCGTTTGCTGTTATTCCTACCAAATGGATAACCTCACATTTGTCAACGTTGTTCCATCTGCCAGATCCTAGCCCATTCACTTAACCTATCCAATCCCTCTGCAGACTTCCAGTCCTCTGCACTTTTCGCTTTACCACTCATCTAGTGTCATCTGCAAACTTGGACACATTGCCCTTGGTCCCCAACTCCAAATCATCTATGTAATTGTGAACAATTGTGGGCCCAACACGGATCCCTGAGGGACACCACTAGCTACTGATTGCCACCAGAGAAACACCCATTAGTCCCCTCTCTTTGCTTTCTATTAATTAACCAATCCTCTATCCATGCTACTACTTTACCCTTAATGCCATGCATCTTTATCTGATGCATCACCTTTTGTGTGGCACCTGTCAAAGGCTTTCTGGAAATTCAGATATACCACATCCATTGGCTCCCCATTATCCACTGCACTGGTAATGTCCTCAAAAAATTCCACTAAATTAGTTAGGCACGACCGCCCTTTATGGAGCGATGCTGCGTCTGCCCAATGGGACAATTTCTATCCAGATGCCTTGCTATTTCTACCTTGATGATAGATTCCAGCATCTTCCCTACTACCGAAGTTAGCTCACTGGCCTATAATTTCCCGCTCTCTGCCTACCTCCGTTTTTAAAACAGTGGGTGTCACATTTGCTAATTTTCTAGTGAATTTTGGTAATCATCACTAGTGCATCTGCAATTTCCCTAGCCATCTCTTTTAGCACTCTGGGTGCATTCCATCAGGGCCAGGAGACTTGTCTACCTTTAGCCCCATTAGCTTGCTCATCACTACCTCCTTAGTGATAACATCCTCTCAAGGTCCTCACCTGTCATAGCCTCATTTCTATCAGTCGCTGGCATGTTATTTTGTGTCTTCCACTGTGAAGACCCCCAAAAACGTTCAGTTCCTCAGCCATTTCCTCATCTCCCATTATTAAACTCCCTTCTCATCCTCTAAAGGACCAATATTTACCTTAGCCACTCTTTTTTGTTTTATATATTTGTAAACTTTTACTGTCGTTTTTATATTCGAGCAAGTTTACTCTCATACTCTATCTTACTCTTCTTATAGCTTTTTTAGTATCTTTCTGTCGCCCCCTAAAGATTTCCCAGTCCTCTAATCTCCCACCAATCTTTGCCACTTTGTATGCTTTTTCCTTCAATTTGATACTCTCCCTTATTTCCTTAGATATCCATGGTCGATTTTTCCCTCTTTCTACCGTCCTTCCTTTTTGTTGGTATAAACCTTTACTGAGCACTGTGAAAATCGCTTGGAAGGTTTTCCACTGTTCCTCAACTGTTCACCATAAAGTCTTTGCTCCCATCTACCTTAGCTGGTCTTCTCTCATCCCATTATAACTCCTTTGTTTTAAACACAAACACTAGTATTGATTTTAACCTTCTCACCCCCCTGTATTTTAAATTCCACCATATTGTGATCGCTCCTTCCGAGAGGATCCCTAAGTATGAGATCATGAATCAATTCTGTCTCATTACACAGGACAATATCTAGGACTGCTTGTTCCCTCGTAGGTTCCATTACATACTGTTCTAGGAAACTATCGCAGATACATTCCTATAACTCCTCCTCAGGTTGCCTTGACCGACCTGGTTAAACCAATTGACATTAGATTAAAATCCCCCATGATAACTGCTGTATCATTTCTACATGCATCAGTTTATTTCTTTGTTTATTGCCTGCCCCATCATAACGTTACTATTTGGTGGCCGATAGACTACTCCTATCAGTGACTTTTTCGCCTTACTATTCCTGATTTCCACCCAAATGGATTCACCTTATCCTCCATTGCACCATGTCATCCCTTACTATTGCCCGGATGTCATCCTTAAATAATAGCTACATCACCTCCCTTACCATCCACTCTGTCCTTCCGAATAGTTTGATACCCTCGGACTTTAACTCCCAGTCGTGACCATCCTTTAACCATGTTTCAGTAATGCCCACTAAATCATAGTCTTCACGATGATTTGCGCCATCAAGTCATTTACTTTTATTCCGAACTACGAGCATTCAAGTAAAGTACACTTATATTGGTTTTTTTTTACCTCTGTTTTGAATCATAACATCTCCAGTTTTATTCCTTTTAGTATTACTAGGCCTATTCCTGAACTCCCCTCAGTCACTGTACCTTGCACTGTCGCCCTTTTTGATTTTTGACTATGTCTTCTCTGCCTTGCACTTTCCCCCTTACTTCCTTTTGCTTCTGTCCCTTTTACTACCTTCCAACTTCTGCATCGGTTCCCATCCCCCTGCCACATTATTTAACCCTCCCCACAGCTCTAGCAAACACCCCCCCTAGGACATCGGTTCCAGTCCTGCCCAGGTGCAGCCGTCCGTTTGTACTGGTCCCCCCTCCCCCAGAACCGGTCCCAATGCCCCAGGATTTGAATCCCTCCATCTTGCCCATCTCTCGAGCCACGCATTCATCCTATCTATCCTGACATTCCTACTCTGACTAGCTCGTGGCACTGGTAGCAATCCTGAATTACTACTACTTTAGGTCCTACTTTTTAGTTTAACTCCTAACTCCCTGAATTCAGCTTGTAGGACCTCATCCCGTGTTTTTACCTATATCGTGTGGCCTACGTGCACCAAACAGCTGGCTGTTCACCCCCCCAACCCCCAACCCCCAGAATGTCCTGCAGCTGCTCCGCGACATCCTTGACCCTTGCACCAGGAGGCAGCATACCATCCTGGAGTCTCGATTGCGTCCACAAAACCGCCTGTCTATTCCCCTTACGATCGATCCCCTATCACTATAGCCCTGCCATTTTTCTTCCTGCCCTGCTGTGCAG